>NC_136993.1:1653096-1840596 GCF_032717465.1 Coenobita brevimanus | reverse complement strand
TTCCTTGGCGAAGACGTTTGAAACGATCTCCACTAACCCTTCGATAAAAGTTTGTTACTATTATCTTGCTACTGCCACCAAATTTCCTTCAACATAGGAAAGACCTCTCGTAATAAAGGAGGTCAACCCTCTAGTCCAGTTTGTCTAGTCTAGTGTGTCCAGGCATCTCGAAATGAACGGATCTTGAATTTGGCTTCTTTTTTTTTCTGGAAGGAACGGTTTGTGGGCACCTGGCCTTTGGTTCCTTCTTCCTTGCATTTAAAAAAAAAAAAAAAAAGTCTATAGGGTTGACCATCGTCTGACTGTCGCTGAGGGCAAGTCCTGTTCCCCAAAGGACTGATACGGAAGTTGAACACTAATATTAGATGAATCTGCCGAACATGAACAACGTGATCAAAATGTGTACGCGTGTGAGGGGAAACAGGTTCAATAACACCGCTGATGCAGTGTTATTTTTAGATCAAGCAACTGCCACGTGTAAGGAAACCCGTGCATTTGCTCAGCCTCCAGTCCCACGTTCTTTTCACCATCACTACAGCGCGTGTGTGTGTGTGCCTGTGTTCTAACCTAAGAAAGATCCCTGAACCCTTTCCAGCTAGGTTGATAGCTATGTGTTGTCACCTTGGAGGGTTGATTTAACTCATGTAACGTTTTAACTCTAACTTGGCCCAGATTTTCGTCCTTTCGCAGCTTCTTTCAAATTAAACACACTGTAGCTCAATATCCTTTCCATAGCACTTCTTCGTGACTAGTAGCTTAGTGGTAAAAATTAGCAGTACTATGGCCCTACATCCTTTCCACAGCACCTCTTCGTGACTAGTAGCTCAGTGGGAAAAATTGACAATACTATGGCTCTATGTCCTTTTCATAGCACCTCAGTACCTTCAAATAACATTCAATACAGCATTCTTCCAACCGGGGCTAAGTAAACCAGCATTAAATGTGTACAGAACTTCAGACTTGAATTTCCCGCGCAAAATGAAAGGCGCAAACATAACTCACCCTCTATAACTCAAACTTAAGTGGTGTGGGAGAAAGACTGGGCGACTGAGAGGACTGATATGAGGAAATTACCCAAATCGATCGTCCTGTTACTGGCTACTGGACTGCTCATCTCCGGCATCATGTTTTTCACACAGGCATGTAACAAAGTTCATGGGTTCGTATGATGATTCTTTAGTAGCATATACTTCAGTTATCATATAATTTTAAGTGGTTCTCTTAGCTCTTTTGGTGTCATGATCCTATTTAATTATTTCAATCTGTTAAAGGCCATGTCATTATATTTAGCTGAAGTTATTTATCTAACACAGAGGGATAAAAACAACTTCTCTATTATGTCTTCATTACAAGTTACCTTTTTATGTTCCTGCTATAGTTATTATTTAAAAGTTATCTATCTATGGTCAGGTGCCTTAATCCCTGAAGGGGTAGCCACAAGCAAGATGCTTCTACGTCACTTTGTCATCCGCCATCAGGTTGCCCCTTCTCCAACTCATACCCCTCTTTCTCTCACGCTGAATAATTCCGTGGCATAAAATATTTGCCATTTGTCCCAACCTGCACAACCAACTGTACGAAAAAAAGCTGTGATGCATCATTCCTGCTTCATAATGAGAACTGTTTTATATCGGCAGTTAATTTTCTCCGACATGGAAAGTATGTTTTCACCCCTGTTTGTCTGTTAGCAGGATTACTCAAAAACTATGAGAGATTTGGACCAGATTTGGTGAGTAGATAGCCCATGTCCCAGGGAACAATCGATTGCCTTTTGGGACCGATCCGGACCGTATTACGGATTCTGGATTCGGAAAACACTTTTTTTGCGAAATCCTAGAATAATTAGCAAACCTAACCCATCATGAAGCGTTGTTTGGAAATTACGTTGCTCTTGTAGGAGAGATGCGCTCCACTGAGTGCCCCTCTAGTTAACATTAGTCCTGCAAGTGAGTGTGACTGGTTGGAGCAATTAGTTGGGGGGAGATAGATAGATAGATAGATAGAGAGAGAGAGAGAGAGAGAGAGAGAGAGAGAGAGAGAGAGAATAATGATGATGTTGTTGGTGATGGCGGGAATTAGGATGATGATGATAATGATTATTGGTGGTGGTGGTGGTGGTGGTGATGATGATGATACGCCTAACATTATGATCCTGCAGGTGAGTGTATCAACTCGACGTACTACAGTGAGCCAAGACACATGGGCACGTTTGGCTGGTCCTCTACAGGCTGACGACGAAGCTGTTCTATCCATCATCAGAGACCGCTACCTCCACCCACCATCCACCCTCCCTTACACCAACTCAAACAGGTCTAGGGACATCATAGGCTCCACTGACTTCACCTGGCCATGGATCCACAAGCACTTAGCACACCTCTTTGGCGATCAACAAAGGGGGTTCTTCGTGGAGGCTGGGGCGCTAGATGGAGTGTACCTATCCAACACGTTATGGCTGGAAAGGAACCTAGGATGGAGTGGACTTCTGATCGAGCCTGACGTGAAGAGCTATTCGGCGTTACTCACCAAGCATCGCAAAGTGTGGTCCTCAAACACATGCCTATCCTCAGAGCCCTACCCAAAGACGACCGTGCTTGTTTCCCGTCGTGTGGTTGAGAAGACGATAGTGGATGTCAGCTACTGGTGGGCTTTCAGAGGTCGCACGCATGAACTACGAGACGACCAACCTTACAGCGAAGAGTTGGAGTCAAGGTAGATTTCCGTTCTTTATACCATTTTTGCACACGCTAAATCTGATTTCCGGAAGATTATAGTTTTTCCATTTTTCTTATTACTGTAACCTAACCCTGCTAACTTAACCCAATCTAACCTAACAAATTAACATGACTAACAAACTAACCTAACCTGATACTAATAAAACCGTGCCAGCGAACTTTACTGACCTTGTACTTAAGATTGATTATTATGACCATCCTTACAACGACCAGATCGAGTCCACGTACCATATTCACATACTTCGTGAACTTGTTTATTAAGCCTGTCTGGTTATACTTTTATGATCAGAGCTAGTCATGGTATTATATTCACAAACCTTCTTGAGCTTAATCTGTGCGTAAGTGACAACACGTAATCAAATCTAGTCACGGTGCTGCATCCACAAACCTAACTCCTAATCATAAGACGAAGTTATATTTCATCCTTACAAGTCACGCATAATATTTAGTTCAGAATCTCCCTTGGTCCCCTCCCCTCAAAGAAATTACTGTGATGTAACAAAGTCAATATAAAGAAAAAAAAAAGTATATTGCGAGAGGGAGATTGAAATTGCGTTCGGACATCCCCCCACAGAACGGACAGCAGCTACTCTATCGTGCAGTGCTTCCCTCTCCTCTCCTATCTCCTGGCCCTCAACGTCTCCACGGTGGACCTCCTATCCCTCGACATCCAGGGCACGGAGCCACTCGTCCTCCGCCCCATCCTGGCCTCCAAGCGCGTCTCCTTGAGGGTGATCGTGGTGGAGGACGAGCTAAAGAGGATGAACCAATCGCACATGGAGACGCAGGGATACCAACTTGTGGCTTCTAATATTGACCAGATTTATATAAAGAAAGGTGACCCTCTTTTATATCGTATGGCCAATTTCACTGCTTAAAGACGAATACTGGACTGAGAAATCTTAATATATAGAGAAGGATAGACAGATAAAAGGACAGATAAATAAATGGATGGAGAGACAGATGGATGGAAAGATAAACAGACTGATGCATAGTTAGACTTTCCTTCCTACAGTCATTTTTTACAGTATCGTTTGTCACAGATTATGTTTAAATCACGAAAGGCAAACCTCTTCCATATCGCCAAGTCAAACAGTAAGGACGACAATATGACGTGATAAATCTTAGTAATTTCATTCTTGCTACAGCCAGACAATTTTATACACATTACATGACTCCTGCGGTAACAAAAAGGCGACTCTCATATCAAGCCAGACACTGATAAACAAATAATAATAATAATAATAACAATAACCCGTAAAAGGGACAGATAAATCATGATAACTACTACCCACATCAACTGCTAAACAAGATAACACGTAAGAGATCCGGGTATATTTTCACTACCACAAAGTGTCGTTATTCAGCTTAGTGGTTTCTCTGTTCCCGAACCACAGAGAGACAGTAAGACAACCCTACTGCTCGATCCTTTCCTTAGCACTATTTCGTGACTAGCGCTGTGCTTTATTGCTAAACAATTGCTACTGCCCACCAAAAAAAGATGGAAAGATGGCAGTCCTAATTTATAGGGGACATATTTGCCGATCTGATGTTTTTCCTGCTAGATTTAAAGATACTTCACATAGCAAAATCATTCAACATCAGTGGCGTGAAACCTACCAATGTTCTAGAGACTTCTGTACAAATTCCGCACCATTTTTGGCCCTTTTACTAAGTTTTAGCGATATTCTAGAAACACCGTAGCTATTATCTGGACTTCTGTTTCTTCTTTAGCGGCATTAAGTGATTTTATTTATTTATTTATTTTTTGAGCAAGTTTAGCGATATTAGTGTATTTTCATTTGGCAACTCGACCCCCAACCGGAACCAACAACCCAGCGTCCCAGTGACCAGTCCCTCATCCTCAGTCGTCACGAAGGTATCAGGGAGGTCAGTGTGTGCTTTGGTTGTCGTTGAAACCCCACCTCTCTCGTCTAATCGTACACCAGGTGGACTACTGGCTCGTTACCCACCATCCACTTCTTGGGAGACGGGGAAAGACGGACGTTTGTACAATACGACAGCGGAGCAACGTGGTTAATCAGTGCCATTTTCAACGTACTTAAGGAAGCCAAGCACTTACAGGAATTGAATTAGGAATCAGCAAGGAGGCTACAAACATCTAAAAAGGTAGTGCTGTACAGTCATACACCCCGCACCCCACCGATAAAGGTACTGCTAAAATTATTCTTGTGGCTGTTAGTTGATACTATTGATAAACTTCTTGAACATGGTAATGACCAGTGAGTACAGTCTTTACTAGCTAAGGGCAAACGAACGTAACTTCTGAGGAGAGCTGGCTAACGTCTGACCATACTGCGCAATGGTAAAAATGCCCCATTATTCGAGACATACGTTTAACCTGCGGACACCTAGACCACTGGCTATACGTGCTTTAGGCTATCTACTGGATAAACATTCGAGCAATCCTAAGCAACAGAGTATGATTCCAAGTGCTTGTCGACAGTTTAGCATCAGATACTTAAGTCCGGTCGCCTCTCTATACCTGTCTGTCAACCTTTATGCGTATGCCTACCTACCTGTCAATATCTACTTAATCACACTACACTTTTATCGCTGGACTTGTACAGTGTGACGTAGTGGACTGAGGTACATATTTTCATTCATTCGTGGGTGACAGTATGCACCTTTTTCGGGTATATTGCATTCAAACATGGGTAGAAACTTCACGCCACCACTGACCTCACACCAGGTTCGAGATAGTGGCCACAGAATTCGAGCTGGCGGCAGACACACATCGTGGGTTATTGTTGGCTGCCGCTTACGATTCTTAACACACTTATATAGACACCTCAACCGATAGTATTTACTGTCCATGGAGTACAAGTCTTTATTATTATTTTTAAAAGTTCTCTACCAAATCCGACGCCTTTGCTCCCTTCTAGGAAACCTCCGGCTACTACAAACTATTAACAGACGAACAGCAGAACGATAACAGGTCACAAGCGTTCTATCATAAAGACCTACACCTTTAAAAACTTTTCATCCTGAGTTTCCTTAAAGGGCTGTTTTTGCATGTCAGTGATGGGGATGAAATGCAAAGAGTACATGTCAACAAAATATAATTCAAACCAGTACAATAAGCAACGACTTGGCACGCATGTTTGGTTCCAGCACTGTGAACTAAACGAATGAATAGATTTTACCCACACACACCCTCACAAGAACAAATACAACTGCAGTATTAAGGTATAGCCTAATGCATGTTTCAACCTCAACTGACTTTTTCCTATAATAATCCTAAATCCACGTAAAAACAAGTGACGACAATTTCTTACACAGTCCTACCACTAAACTGCGAATAAATACATCACAAGCCCGTAGCCTGACTTTTCGAAGGGGGGGGGGGTGCTGAATCTGGACTTGCATACCAGCCGACTGGTCAAAGGTCTGCTGCATGTTTTGCTTTGGGGGTCTGGGTATATAAATGGTGCGTAACATGCATATAAGCGCCGCTGACAAGCAGCACAAAACTTCTGAACCTCAGGGAGTGTCTCTTCTTGCAATGACATTAAAAAACTGACCGTGAGAAAATGAACCTTTAGGCAGGTGGGAGGGTCGTCAGACAATTGACCCCCCCCCTCCCCCTGGCTACGGGCTTGCGATAATATGATATACAAGATACCTGTCATTACCTACCTTTCCACACAATTGTAGCAGTATCAAAAGGGGGCCTAATAAAATGCGAACTGTAGCAAAACTTAATTATATTTAGTATTAAGCAACTGTTTATTACTTCCCATTTTTAATAACCAATTTCAACACTGAACATTCATTTCTATTAAAATTTCAGGTATAAGATGCTAATGCCATGTTAAATAAGTGCATTAAAGCCAATATTTATAGATATCATACATTTTGCTACATTTCGTCTTTTACCAACATCCCATCAAACGTGGCCGCCTCAGCAAAGGAAATAAAAATAATAATAATAACAATGGACCCGGATTCACAGACATGCTTAACCCCTTCCCTCCGATGACGTATCGTTAATGGTGTAAATGATGAGCCACCAGAGAAAATGAAATGTAGATAAAATTCACAGTAGAGGCGAGAATAAACACCCACAGAGAGAGAGAGAGAGAGAGAGAGAGAGAGAGAGAGAGAGAGAGAGATTCATAGAATTTAGTTTTATTTTACAACAAAAATTGAAGCTTCTGATGCTGGAGAGACACCTTCATGTGGTGGCACCGATATGACTAAGCTGTGGAGCTGAACGAATAAGAAGTATAAACATTCCTCAGTCACAGAAAGGAGGAAGGTTAACTGCGGTCATTTCCCCGTTCTGTCTCTGGCTTTGATCTGCACGAAGGACAAAGAGGCTGTTGAATCTTCCTGTCTCCTGTGCTAGCTTTCATAAATATATCTTGGTTACGAGACGGAAATTACAGTAGGTTAGTTAATGTTTTCTGTAGGATGATCAGGGAAAGAAGTGACAAATCTTTCCATGTTTAGTTCCTGTGAAAAAATATTAATTACAACGGGAATCACTAGTATATATGTCTGAGAATTCCGCTCCTGCAGTCCATCAGGCTCACTTGTAAATGAAATTGCGACTACCGTACTAACTTGTCCTTGATTTTCCTCCTGTTGCAGCTTATTCTCGCGGCTCAAGTGGCCGAACAACAGTGCTACGATTCTACATTCTTCCTCATAGCACATTCTTCGTGACTAGCATCACTCTAAAGCAACGGTTCGACATTTTAACTGCGCTTCTTCGTGACTAACACCATATTTTAGTGCTAGTCGTACATTCTTTTCATAGCACTTCGTTATTGGCATCATATTCCACCACTAATCTATTGTTAGAAGAGTATCCCACATAACGACGCAGCAATTTTTGGCCAAGTTAGAGTAAAAAGAGCAGAGTAATTCCCTTTAACTACGATGAGTTTCTAGCTATGAGTTGCATACATAAAAGCATCAGTCTTACGTTGAAATAAAGTAAAAACGCTCATAATTCTCAGCCCAAAAAAGTTAACCGTGATAGCTTTCAACCAGTATGTGTGTGGTTTCTCGAGCCTAGCAAAATTGTCTGTTGTTAAGCAAAATATAAGGCTGGTGATTTGCAATGGGTTAACGCGCTCATGTACTGTATATTTTATTTATACCACCTTTAAACGATTTGACTCACTTTAGACTACTTCGAAATGGGTTAGATATAGCCTTCATTAACACCTACTGTATTGACAAAAAAAAAATGGAAATGAAAGAGTTATAGCCTTTTTAATCTCCTACATTGACAATAAAAGCAGAAAATGCGTCACCGGTTTGAAGGGGTTAAATTCATACGATACAAATTTTCAAAGTATACAGTAAATTTCCTCCATAGTTTAAAAAAAAAAAAAAATGAATTCCCGTTCTGCATTACATTATCTATAATTTTGTCACCATCTAGCGATATTTTCGAATATTTTACCATTATTTCTACGAATGTCGCGCTTTGTGCAATTAAGCGACAGAGTGATGCGACTTTCTAAGACCACAACCCCTCCCCCACTTCAGGATGCGACACTTAGTACGAAAAATCAGTCTCATAAATTTGTATGTGAATCCGGGCCACAGAAAATACAGGTATACTCACCAACACAACGCGGAGACAGGTTCGCTTCCGACTCGAACCATCCCGGGCGAGTCGAATCGTGGCGCACTTATTTCACTTATTTATCGCACTTTTGCGGTATTTCTGTCCAATGTTTTCTTACTGTTAGTCTTTTCATATATTTATACACAGATAGTCACCAATAAATGCTTTCAAAAGTTCGTATACCTGGATTAAGTCCGCGAACTTTACGATCACATTGACGCAGCATCCACTTCTTGCCACGCTTCATCTCCGAATGCCACGACAGTCACGGAATTGCGCCAAAATTTGAAGCCCACCCAAAACAACAAACGAAGATCAACATGCGCACTCAACCCGATTACTATTTTGCATTTTTCCTCGACTTTACTACCTCCTATGGCGATATTGATGTTGGAAGTTGCTCTGCATGATATATTACGATTATCTATCACATATCTCCCCTGGAATTGACTATATGAAAATTCCTGACGATGATGCAAGCACCCAGTTTGAAATTCTCACTGCTTTAACTACCTTACCGCCATAGATTAAGAAAATATAAATCAATGTAAAGATGCACTGGGACAGTACAAAATCATGACCAGATATTGTTTTAGCAAGAATTACCAGTAGAGAATGAGTCTGGGCACTGCAAAAATACAAGCTAAGCAGGATTTCGTTTTTGTTTACGAATGGCAAGCTAACCAATACTCAGATATCTATCCGTCTGTCAATCTGTGGCTAAATCGGCTCAAAAACTTAATCCCGAAAGGGGTGGCTATACATAAATCTCCATGTCACCTAGTCTTTTGCCGTCAAGCTGCCATTCCTCCATGTCACACCTACTGCATTTCTCTCCAACCATGCCCTCCATTTTATCCTTCATTTCCCCTCTCCAACTCACTCGTATACCCTCTTCTCATCCATCTTTCCTTTCTCTCCCTGTCGCAACACCATTTGGGTACTTCTGTCACACCTGCATCAACACCAAAATACTCCTTAACTTCCTCATTTGCCCGTTCCTCTCCATGCAAAACCTCGTCCTCTCAAGAAACAAATTTCCACTGCTCTCTCTCAATACTTATTTCCTTCTAACCGAGTCCAGGCTTCGCATAAATACATTAAACCAAACAATTATCCTCAAACAAGAGTAGAGGCGATTTCCAATCCCTGCTTCCCCTCGCAAAGGACACTCTAGCATCCATTGTCCACCTTTGTGCTATTTATTTTATAACATTATCCACATATGATTATATATTTACAGTATGTTCATATTCATCTATTGAACCATGGAAACATGACACATCCCTTTGTTAGCCCAACATTCAGTTAAGAAAAGAACTTTTTTACTTCTTTTCCCCTCATACTGCTGCTCTTGTGCCTTCCTACATACTCATAATCACCCAAATAACACCAGTTTCTTAAAAACTACAGTTTAGGGTTGATAAACAAAGAAAGCATAGTACAGTACAGTACAGTGTTCTGATGCTTTATAGTGGAGGAATAGCTGCTCTTTACACATTCATAAATAATCTAACTTTTCTCACTCTAAATTCACTAAAACACTGCCTATGCTTCATATTTTAACATTAATCATTCTTCAAAAATACCACAGCCAGTGCAAGGTGTAATTTATCACATCAAAATCCAAAAAAGACCTGAAAAATGCACATGGAGCACAGACAACAAGTGGCACATTGGTAAAGCCCTCAGATTAGAATTCGCTGAAGCCTATACACTGTGATTACAGTCCCAAAGGTGGCTACAAAGCGAACAAAATGGGATTTGCAGTTACCACTACCATTTCTTGTAGCATTTCAAGGTCTAGTCCATTAGCTGCCCTGTTCTCAACTCAGAAATTTTCCTGTTGTCATAAATACAGTATGGTAATTTACAAATTCCACAATATTTTCCCCCTTAGGTTTTAACTTGGGAGAAACTTCTGGCCAGGTATCCTAAAACTTACTACAGATAACAGAAAACACATTTAGGTTTTATGACGTCTTTCCTGGTGCAACTGTGCAAATGGGTGATCTAGTAGTATTGTACAGTATTAGTTGTGGCTTAGCTTCATCTGATATGTATACACAGGGGACTGCAGGGTGAAGCTGCCTTTCTGCTGCAGTTCACCATCCTCTTTTGGGGGGTGGGGAGGGAACTGAAAAACATTTGTTAAATCGGGCTGAGGAGCTATGCTACTCAGTTACATCGATGCCACCACATAACAGCTTCCCTCCCTGCCACCTAAGCAACTGACTGATTGATTATATTAAGATGATCATGTCAGCATAAATTTAAGTGGCTGATCAGACAGACTTCACTGAAAAACAAAGAAACAACAGAACAGAGTCTAAAAAGAGGCTGAACAATTGCAGTGGCATAAGCAAAAAGAAATCTTAAGAACAAAATGTACAAAAAAAATGAAGCTCTCAAGTAATGAAAAAGGATAAATCTGGAGGTGTTATTTTCAAAAGGTTTGGAAGATGAGTGGATAACCAGTATCTGGACATATGTTTACAGAACATACATTACTTATAATTAGAAGTATGTCCATATCCCAAGGTTTCGTATACCATATGTTATTTTGCATACCCTGTACAGCGTATCTTAAAACAAGAAGTCTGAGTTGTTGCTGATGCTAAGGCCTCAGCCCCATGCAGACTTGAACCTGTCAGACTGTAGACTAAAGCTGCCATTCTCATCTAGTCCACCACCCTCCTTTCAAGGACGGTGAAGTAGTCAAAGGGTAGCCGAGGGATGTTTGTATAACCAGGCAGCTCCGTCATCTTACAACATCGATGCTACCATATGAAGGCATCTCTCTCCAGCATATTAAAGCAACAGTGGGACCACAAATGGAGTAATATACAGCATCCAGTGTAGCCTGGCCCAGGTTGCTTAGTCCATGGGGTTAGCGGTGCAGGGGTGTGTGAGGAAGTTGACATGTTCCCTAATCCACTTGTTGGCCACTGCAATGTAGAAAATACATGTGAACATTTTACCTCAAGATTCTTCTAAATAATATGCTTATAATGGACTGTACAAAACAAAAGTACTGCACAATGATCCTATACAGCACTTTCATTTTACCACCAGATCTTTTCAGGGAAGCTAGTCCATCTTTGAGGTCTACTGGATTTTCTATTTATTTTCCTTTAACTAATAAGAAAGAAATACTGACTTCAATGCAAAGGCAATTGTTATTTTCAGAGAAAAATGTGCAAAGGAGAGCCATAATTAAGATCCATTCATTTAAAAATGCCTGGACAGAGTGTGTTTAAATGACTGGAGGTCAAAGTCAGTGAAAGACATACTGAGCTTATACACAGTATGTATACTAAACGAAAACATTGCATAGTACTTATTATATAATGAAACGATATTCAAAATATGTACAAAGTGATGAAATAAATGTGTGTGATACTCATGAATGTCAAGCCTGCAGATGGCAGTGACTTTCAGAGCCAGTGCTCCTTTGAAGACAGTTTGGACAAATAGTTGCATGTAAAATCTCCTAAGACAACTGAGCCTCTAGTTCTATAAAGTCTGATTTCACAAACTGAGCCTCAAGTTTTAAAATGTCAGACTTAACAATCTTACATTCATTAGTGGGTACAGAATCACACACAGATGGCAAGTGCCTGCACACAGTGGCTTTTTTAAACTGGAGTAGAGATTTTTTGTTTTATATCCAGGCCTACCTCCAAATAAAAATCAATCCTTCAGAAAACAACTGTTCAAGCACCATGCAACTACTGCACTAGCATTCCAAGAATTTGTGAACTACAAGATAAATTCTGTCATACACTACCCTTTGAAACAATGTTTGGTAATTAATAACCAAACTCAGTAATTACAACATCAATACTGCAGAGATCCAAAAATGTCTTACAACCCTACATTGCAAGTTCATATTATAACTGCAGCTCTCGCAAAAAGCAAAACCATTCCCATATATAGACTAACTTACTAAATCACATCACCTACATACCATATACATATACTGTACACAATTTTGCACCTAGTTGAAGTGAACAGAGTATAGTCAAACTCACCCCACTTGTGCCCCATGATGACAGGACATCCACAGTGCCTGGCGTTCCAATCCACCGCCCCGCTGCGCTTCAGGTTGTACCAGAACACAGCAGCACCTTCTATGGGAGGGACTGAGATCCCCACCTCAGGAAAACCCGTCCGTCCACCTGCAGTCACGTTGGATAGCTGGATGGGAAGGGAAGAATGTTGGGAGGTATTGGAGGGTGGGTGGTGAGGCTGATGAGCATACAATCAGTGTTCTTTTAGAGTCTACGATATGCGCTCGCAAAATGCTTCTGGTTCATGAGTGCGGGAGGGGTAAAAAAAAATGATTAAATATAGAATGGAGGTTGTTTCATGGTCATAATGAAACGACTTTAAATAAACAATTTTACTGTATTTAAGAACTGACAATTAAGGTCTTTTAGCATTTCATCCTTTCTCGAAATAGAAAAAAAATCAAATTAAAGTGCCTTACTCAGGGAACGGATCATCACCATCATCATCATACCTCCATTAACCCCGTCAATCAGGATGTCATTTATATTTTATCCTGGATACTGCACACAGAAAGGGAATAAATCAAAGTGCAATGTTCATGGGAAAGATCATCATCATCATCATCATCATCATGACCTTTTTTCCTACATTAAGATGGGTTGAGGAAGGTTAGAGATAAGTTAAACTACACTGCAAAAGTGGGAGAACATCTACAGCATGCCTGGCAAAATGGGATGCATAATCCTTCATATTTTATGCAAGCCCTGAAATTCTCTCTTTCTCACAGCCTTGGCTAGGTAAGTAATTTTTTTTTTCACCGCAAAAAGATTTGTCAGACATGGGGCTATCAAGAGAGGGTGCTGGAAAAAAACAATGTAACCATAAACACACAAAACAAGCCTTACACAATCCACATGGTTGCACAACTAAGGCCTTATACAACATAAACATTAAAGGATCTAATGTCATCAACTGCACACTCACATAAAACATCCATGTGGCAAGGCGATCTCCATGTCGGAACATCTCGTTACACCCTGGCTGGAAGGCCAGCACACAGTCTGACAGCTACGGAGGAGAAAGGGTATCATTTTAGGGAAGATTACTACAGATATAAATCCATCCATCCATCATCCAATCCTATGTCACCCCATGAGGAGCATAAGTCTCCGGGGCTAGGCAAGTTGGTCCCATCGCCATCGGGCGGCAGGATAACCCATGGCGGCCGACGTCCACAAAGTTGTGTGTCTCTCCATCGGTATAGCAGTCCTGTTCAGTACGAGAGGAACGGCAGGTCCGGACATATGGCGCAGCTCTTGTTCAAGAGGACAATGGAGTATTGCTACGTCCGAGTGATTATGCATGAAGGCCTCTTTAAGGCAGAATCACTGCTAGTGGTTGATGGTTTGTGAACATCTAGCATAGACATAAATACTGCATAAACAACCATTTCAACCTGAGGATATCAATTTATTACTATTCCTCCTGCCTCCAAATGACAATATTCAGCTGAGAAGAGTATTCTAGTCTTCAGTGGGTCAGTGAAAGCCATCAAGTGAAAAAGGCTGACTCAGCAACATGTATGAAGACTTTTAAAATTAAATTAGCAGTAAGGACACACTAGCAACCCTTCCCTACCAGCCCCTGCTCTTACCTCCTCCTCCGGTGCAAACTTGAAGCGTACATCAAGATGGCTAGCATAGTGACCACCTGTGCCATAGTTCTGTACCTGTGGGAGGATACAGGAATAAATATGGTGGCTGCACTGAATTCAATCCTTTCTATTAATTTATCTACTGATATATCCAACTGTCTACAGACAGGCATCTTAATCGTGGAAGCGGTGGCCACAAATACATTGCCTCATGTCACTCTATCCTCCTTTTTAAAAGAGGCTTGAAGGCATCTTTTCTTCAAGATGCCTTTTACATACAGCTGTCAGACTGCCATTCCACTACTTGCCTACAGAGCAAAATAACCATATACTGTACAGGACGGTAATATGGATTCTAACGAAAGAGGTAAAAATTCAGTCTCAGAATAAGGTAACTGCTATTATCCCCATGTACACTGTCACAGATTCCAGCTCAGATCTTAACTCCCTCACAACAAGAGATTTCCCTTAAGCTAAATATCATCGTCTAGCAGTAACAAGAATACAATACAGGTACAACAAATAATGTGGCACTAGTGTAGTACATCTTCCCCCTCAACAGTGTCACTTCTTTACACTTATATCTCACCCTAGGCAAGTGTTCAGGCTGAAACAGGTCAAATTATACAAAATCTCCCTATTAACACTTCTATCTATCTATCTATCTATTGCCAGACGCCTCAATCCCGTTTGGGGTGGCCACAAACAAATCGCTTCCAAGTCGCCCTGTCCCCCGCCATTTCACTACCCTGCTCCCAACTCACACCCCCCTCTCTCATATACCTCTCCACCCCATCCCTCCATCTCATCCTCGGTCTCCCCCTCCCTCTTCCACCCTCCACCTCACTCACATACACTCTCTTCGTCAGTCTTTCACCCTCCATCCTCTCCACATGGCCAAACCACTTCTACTGCCATGAAACTAATCTGCTATATTCCCTCAACCTACAGTACCAGCTGTTTGGAAATTATATATTGGGATACAGGTACTGTATTTAGAAATGCAGGCCCAATCTGAAATGAGCCTTGCCTTAATAAAAAATAATAATGACCATAATAATCACTGTACTTTAGGTGGTGTTTTGTCTGCCATCACCCCCATTCACCTGATTTAGTGCTGCCTACTTCTTCATTCACCTTCATCATTCTTGTTCTGTGTCTGCCCTCCTCTGTTCCTACTTCTCCTATCCTTCCTGACACTTTTTGTTACTGTTCTTTCCACTTCATTACGCTGGACACTGAGCGACAAGTCTAATGGTATCTTGTATCCCAGAAAACCATTTACAATGCTGGGTGGTAACCAAATAATCAGATGATGTGAAGCCTACTACAGTGTGTTTAACTGGATGGAGAGACATACAGAAGCTAAATGCATGTCCATCCGGAAGTAAATCCTCGCACTCTTCCCTGCGCCTCACTGTGATGAGGTACTGACTACTGCAAGGGAATATCAGTTCACTGCTTGGGAGAACACTACAGGGGTGGCTGCTTGCCCACAGGGGTGGCTCAGCCAGACAGACTGGGATGACTCAACAACTTAACGGGTTGATGGTGAATATATCTACCTCCTTTACTATGAGGTATCCACTTGGTAGAAAAAAATCATTTGGCAGTGATACTATATAGTTACTGTACTGATAGGGTTAATGGATGTTGCTTCTCATCCCCCTCAAAACTGGATATCTCTCCAAACTGGAAAACATGATCAGATGGTAGCTAGTTAAGAGTAAAACCACCAGAACTAGTTAAGAGTAAAACCATCTGGTGGTAAAAAAAAAAAAAAAAAAAAAAAAAAAAAAAAAAAGTACCGAGTTATAATCTGACACTACCCAAAATTAAATGATCTGGTTACAACAAGGAAAAAAATTATCAGAAGTAGCAACAATACAACAAAAATAAAAGGTTTTGTTGTATTAAAATGCCTCACCTTTCAGTCACGCAGCCTTATATTCTTCCTACAACCAGATAACTACAAGATTTAGTTACAATTTCAATTTTTTATGAGTGAGACAAAGAGTCAGGATAATTAATAATGACAATTTTTCAACTGCCTGTAATTCTGTTCAAATTATGGGAGAAGACAAATTTTTGCCAACTGACTGCAAGAGGATCTTTGCTGCTGTTGTTGTAGTCATGTGCCAGGATTCATCTAATCATGAATCTGGTGACTACAGGCTGAAGCTACCCTCCTCTTGCATCCCACTATCTGTTGGGTTGAGAGGGAACTGAGAGACGCCTGAATAACATAACCGCAGAGCCCCAGAGTTATACTGATGCCACAAGGTGAAGGCAATCCTCTGCAGTGCTCTGGGTTCTCAAGGAAGACAATCAATTTTTACAGTCTCCATCTTTTTCTGAGACATACCCACAATATTTTACTACTGGGTGAACATGAGGAAGGAGGAAACAAACTAGCCTATGCCCAACAGGCTCACTGGATTGGGAATCAAACTCATGTACATTCAGATACAAGCTGTTTATCATAAAAACATTATTAATAACACTAGTCCCGTATCAGACAGCCCTAGCATGTATTCCCTATAGCTGATAGGCATAAGTGCCAAAGTTGTGGCGTGTGGAGGTACATGGTACACAGGTAGAACACTGGGTCCTGGAAATGAACAATGAATTAGTCTGTCCGGAACTGTACGCATGAAAAAAATAAAGTGTACGCATGACTTCCTCTTGACTGCACTGGCCTCTCATTGGCAAGTGCTGGTCTGCCTTCAATACAGGGTACTCACTAAAGGTGCATAAAATCATGCTCTGCACTATATTATGCTAATAAAAAAAATCATGTGACAGCAGCTAAGATAAACTAAAAAGGATACAAATGTAATTTAAGGAGTTTGTCTGGTGGTGGTGGGTAGTTGCCAGTCTCTCACCTGCAAGTGCTGGTCTGCCTTTACGAAGGAGCTGTCCTTGTGGAGGTGCAGCCCTGTGATGGCCTCCACTCTGCTTGTGATGCGTGACACAACAGGGTGCAACTCAGTGTCCAGGAAGGCTGTGTGGGAGACACGGATAGGAGTCTTGAAGGATTTGGTGGAGTTCGGGTTGTCCACAAACACCTCAGCACGCTTCAGCTGCAAACACAAGAGAGAATCAGTGACGGCAGGGGGAAGATGGAGTGAATGAGGAAAGGGAAGTTGGGAGGCTTATCCAGAAGGTGAATAGGTACTCATGGAATAAGTGTACATACAAGTGTCTTATAGGATCTGGTGTAGTTTGGGTTGTCCTCAAACACCTTGACATGCTTCAGCTGCTGGCACAGAGGGAATGACAGGGAGCAACAGGGGACTGTGATATGTCTTGTCATAATGCACGAATCGTTTAGACATTAGGGGACTCCCACTCTACCTCTGTATACCGTACTTAGCTATATAGTATTTCGCTAACACCTTGATGGTTCTTAACTCAGCCACTGTGGCTACCATCTGACCCTATTGTACACTAGTATGGCTAAAGGCTGACACAAAAACAAAGGTTGAAATAAGGGATGAGTGGTGTCCTGCAATAAACTATGGCACACTAGATATAATGAGGGGTGACAAATCTGAATATCTGGGTGGCTAAAAGTAGAATCATTAATGTGACACTTACAATCCCCTTGGAGATATTTTTGAGGGTGGCAATTTCAGCAGGTGAGATGACGTTATAGAAGATGTACAGAGCTGGGTGGGTGTGCAGCTGCTCATAGCGTACTGGTTGAAGCAGCAGATACGGTGACCCACGGGGGCTAATATGGCACTGCAGTCCTCGCTCTGTGACCTGCCAATGCACACACCAATTTCAGATTATATGGGTTACTATTGCCAGATATATTCATCCCGGAATGGGTAGCCACAAACGAATCTCCTCCAAGGCATTCTGTCCTCCATCATCTGGCTGCCCTATCTACAACCCACCCTCCCCCCCACTCATACACCTATCCATTCCATCTCAGTTTCCTTTTCCCCGTCAGCCCCACTCATACTCTCCTAGTCAATCTCTCATCCGCCCGTCTCCACATACTACTAAGCTGAAAGCACGATAACGACTCTAATGATGTTCGCCGTGACACAGGTTAAAAAAAAAAAAAAAAAAAACACGAAGCTGTATAGGTAAGCTTAATAACCTGGTACTTATCACAATGCTGGAGAGAGAGGCCTTCCCGTGGTGGCACCGTATTACGCTGTACAAACATCCCTCTGCTTCCCCTCCATCCCTCAAAAGGAAGATGGAACACAGAAGGGAAATATCAGCCTGCAGTCCACCAAATTCACGTCCAGTTGAGCCACACCGGTAACACCAACCACCTCTTCCTCACCAGACTTCCCAGTATTCTGAACATATTGGACACGTGTGACGTCCTTTGATTACATTTCCTAGAACCTACATGCACTCAGCAACACAGTATAATGATTACGAATACCAGATGACTCTAGTTATTTGCCAAAGAAGCCTCGTCTAGCTACACTTCAACGAGCTTCAAAAGGATGCAAAGGTTTAAGATGAAAATGGTGCCATGGAGGTGGGTGGGCAGGAATAGTGGCCGAGACGAGAAAGTGGTCTGCGCAAATCTTCAGCTTTTCTTCGTAAGTCATGATAAGCCTCGTTCCTGATGGCACACAGATAATTCTATGCGTCTTACTGTTGATCACAACCAGTAGAACACAGAGAAATGCACTCAAATCGATGTTCGAAGGAGAAATAATTGCAACACAACGTGACGCACTCACACTCTTCCATATCTCGAGTAGAACTGAAGGGGCGAAGGCGCGAAAAGTTGGCTTAATTTTTACCTTTGTACACACATTTTTCTGCTTAGGGAATCCAACATTTCATATTTTCCTTCATTACTGAATATAGGAAAAAAGAGGAAGAGGAAACCTCGAGAAAATTAATCAAGAAAAATTGAAAATACCTCACGATATGGCAACATTCACCCCAACATGTCAAACAGCTGATCGAGGCGGGACATTTAAACCCATGATCAAGAGGACATGTGAGTCAATTTGAACCCAGAGCAGGCACTCCCATGTTCTAATTACACGTTAGCAGTCAAAATGGAGGGATGACAATTTTCCGCATAGTTAAAATGAACAGAGGATAAGTAAGACAAGGACTCGAGCTTAATGACCTTGGAAAATCCTACACTATCTATCTTACTCCAGATGCCTCATTTCCCTAAGGTATGACCACAAACAAATCGCCTCCATGTCGCCCTGTCCCCCGCCATTTCATTGCCCTGCTCCCAGTTCACACACCCCTCTCTTTTACCTCTCCACTCCATCCCTCCATCTCATCCTTGGCCTCCCCCTCCCTCGCCCCCCTCCACCTCACTCACATACACTCTCCTCGTCAGTCTCTCATTCTCCATCTCTCCGACACCTAGTTGAAAAGTAAAGTAGGACACTCACTGGCTTACTTTCTCCCCGGCACACAGGTCCTACGGGGGAGTCCTGCAGTATCCTTCGTCCCCGACTTGAGGATATGGGTTGTTTGAAGAAGTCCTCACCACCAGGCACCCAGTGAGTGTTGTGCTGGGGACAGATAAGGCAGATAGACAGCTAGAATGATTAACAGATAGATAGATGGATGGATGGATGGATGAATTAGATAGATAGATAGGTAGAAAGATGGCTAGATGGATAGATTAGACAGAAATAGATAGAAATACGGATAGATAAAGATATACAAACTAGAATCATTCCTATTTGTTTTGTTTGCCAAGATGTCACTGCATTTTTAGTTTCTGGAAATACAAAAGGACTAAGAAAAAGTTGTACCTCTCTCTCCACCTGCTTGATGAGGGCGTGTATGGACGTGGGCGTGGGCGTGGGCGTGGGCGTGGTGTGGGCGGAGAGGAACTGACAATACTGAAGCCATGTGAGAGCCCAGCTAAACATTCCATACTCAAAACTGGACCTTGCCACCTGTATGCAGTCTTCCAAGTCTAATTCTGTTGAGTTTAGAGAAGTTAGGATTGGTTAGACTGGGTTAAGTTAGGAGAAGCTAGGATAGGATAGGATGATTTGGGGTAGGATAGGCTGAGTTAGGTTAGGTTAGGTTAATACAGGATATGACAGGATGATTTGGGATGGGGTAGGTTGAGTTAGGATAGGTTAGGTTAGGATTGGTTAGATTGGGTCAGGTTAGGTTAGGAGAAGCTAGATTAGGATAGGTTAGGTTAGGATGATTTAGGGTAGGATAGGTTAGGTTAGGTTAGGTTAATATAGGGTAGGATAGGATGACTTGGAATGGGATAGGACAAGGTAGGATAGGTTAGGGTAGGGGAAAAAAAAAAGGATGGGTTAGATTAGATAAGAGTAAGATAGGATAGGATAGAAGGCGTCTCCGTACAAGCATCAACAATATATAAATACTGATAAAACAGCTATCCGTACAACTAATACGAATAATGCATTAAGAAGAGTAAAAAGAAAGTAACAAGAGGAAAAGGCAGAGTACAACATCACACCTTGCCTCTCTGCCGGGTTATTATCAAAAAAAAAAAAAAAAATCCACGAGCCTCCGGGATCTCTTTTTCGTCCTATTCTTCCTTTTAACGGCCAATTTCATTCAGAAGGACCCTTTTCTAACTGAGGGGACTTAAATCTAACAAAACCTAACCTCCTTTCGTACCAGAAGCCTTGGTAAAGCTCCTATCGAGAGACTTCTCCTGGAAATTGAATGAAATCGTCTGGCAGAAGCAAGAACAGACTGCAGTAGAGGTGTCCTGGGTTCATGGCGTTCAGAGGTGAAAATTCAGATCAAACAGAGAGACAAAATCGCCAAAAAAAGGGAGGGAGGGAGAGGAAGATGAAAAAAAGAGTAAACAACAGACCCCTTTCCCGTTTTCTGCGTGCCTGTCCTCCCCCTCATTTTCTGTGTGCCTGACCTGATCCCCATTTTACTGAGTCGCCACGATTTTTTCACTCTGTGCTTTTCTTTCGTTTTTCCTCTTTTCCCGCTTTTTTCTCTTTCTTTAATCCGCATCCGATTCCCTCTAGTTTCTCCAAAATCATCTGTCTTCTCCTTTCTCTCTTCTTCTTCCTTCCCTTCACTCCTTCCCCCTCTTGCTATCTCTCCTCCTCTCTATTCTTTTTCTTCTCTGTCCTCTTTTTCTCCTTCGCTTCCTCCTCTCTCTTTACCATTTTTCCAGGTTCTTTCCCAAACTTCCTCGCCTCTTCTTCCATCCCCAGTCTGTCCTCTTTCCTCCTCTTCTCACTTTCCTCCTCATCTCTCTCTTTCTTCAGTTTTGTTTTCTCTTTCCTCCTTTTCCTCTCCACCTCCATCTCCTCCTATTCCTCCTCCCTTTCTTTTTTTTTCTTCAACTTCTTTTCCCCTTCCTCCCCCTCCTTCTCTTTCTTTTTCTTCTTCTTTACCTCCTTTTCCCCATCCTGCTCTTCCTCCTCCTCTCTTTTCTTCTTTTTCTTTGGCCTTTCCTCCTCCTCCTCCTCTCTTTTCTTCTTTTTCTTTGGCCTATCCTCCTTCTCCTTTTTCTTTGGCTTCTCCTCCCTTTTCTTTTTCTTTGGCCTCTCCTCCTCCTCCTCCTCCTTCTCTCTTTTCTATTTTTTCTTTGGCCTCTCCTCCTCCTCCCTTTTATTCTTTTTCTTTGGCCTCTCCTCCTCCTCCTCCTCCCTTTTCTTCTTTTTCTTTGGCCTCTCCACTTTCTCCTCCTCCTTCTCCTCCACCCCCTCCTACTTTTTGCTCTTTTCTTTCACCTCCGGCTCCATAATCAGCGTCCCAAAGGCATCAGACATGGTGGTGGACTCATCTACTAAGGCGACCACGTTAGCAATCAACTTCAGATACTCGAACCACTTTACCTTGTGTGGATCAAAGTCACTCAGGGTCATGATGTCCTGCTGGCAAAGACTGTGACCCATTCCATAAACCGTGGCTATGAATGAACAACAAACCAGTGACCTTTGACCCATCGAGACCTTCATCTTGAGAAGCGTGCGGACCAGGTCAAGAGAGGAAGCCACGCACTGCACCCTCTTTTCGGCCTCCGGGAAGATCTCAAATGCGAATGCGGTGAGGTACGTCCGTGTCGGGAAATCACGCTTTAGTTGGGGATACAGCTTACGCAGCCGCTGGTACGCTAATCGAAGCTTCAGGAACTCCAGTCCATTGAGGTAGATTGGGTACTTGCTGGCCACTGCGGCATAGAAATAACCAGCCAATATTAAAGTTCTCTGACGGATTGTGCCTGGCCTTTTAACTCGGCCCGGATCTGTACGCCAGCGTTGGCATGAGCGGTCATACATAATTTCCAGTGCTGTGATGTATTCAATGGCTAGCCTGGAAATTTCGTGGCTGAAACCATACTTTATGCCCAGTAATGCCGAGAGTCGATGAAACACACAGTCATTGTCCACCTTTTCCCACTTCTTCTGACGTGCCTCAGTGACAGGATCCACCTTCTCAGTCAATTGCTTTGTCAGCTTTTTCCTCAGCTTATCTGGCAAGCTGGGCACTGGCGGGGGAACCACTGACTGAAAATTAGTTGCCGTAAGTGCCAGGTTCGAGTCAGCTGTTAGGGAGGGATAACTTGGTGGGGATGCAGCTGAATAGGGTTCAACTTCCGAGGACATGTTAACTTCGGCCGCTTTCACTGGGGCTACGTTACCTGTGGCGGCTATATCTATGGCCATGTTCCCTTCCGCTGTGGTCTCTTGTGACTCCCCACCATATCGCAGCCACAGGCACTTTTCGGCGTACAACCGAGATATGACGGACGGTTAAGTGGCTTGGGTCTTCAACTTGCTGCACCGAAGACATCTATAAACCTTTTCCCCGTGCCTCATCTTACCGATCCATCTTTTGTGCCAGCAGTTCCGTGCCAATTGCTCTGGGTCGATAACTTTTTTGTCTTTCTGTGGGCTCCGTTTTCTCTGTTACCATCCTTTCTTCGTTTTTATTATCCTGCGCTTCCTTCGCCTCTTTTTACGCTATTTCTTTAATTCTTCTTTGGTCTTCCTTTCTCTCACAATCTCTCTTTCCCTCCTCTCCTCTTCATCTTTGACTCTCTTTGCTTCCATGCTGTCTCCCTCACTCTCTGTCGTCACTTGTATTCTGACTCTCTTTTTACCTCTCTTCACCTCTCTATCCCGCAGTGTATCCTCATCCCACAGGGTATCCTCACTGCCCTCCATTTTCCCCCTGATATCCACCTTTGATTTAAAAAATATTATCGATATTTGAATTTTAAGTATCAGAACTTTAAATAGTCGAGGCCGTTAAAAAAAGATAGGGATTTCAATTATTTTTAAATTACCGTTACCGTTGGAAAAATTATCGAACTTTGAATTTAAAGTACAAGAACTTTTTAGATAAAGGAGATAAAGAAGTTCAAATAATGTTCTTTATATATAGCCATCGTGGAAGACGCTGTTGGAGCCTCGGTGGTCTAGTCGGTAGGGTACTTGGCTCACGTTCACGGGGAGATTATGGTTCCCTTCGTGTCTGACCTATCACTACATCATTACATCATCACATTCATCACTATTTCGTAAAATTAATCACTGCCATTAAAAAATCAGCACTATTACCTCAGTTTTCATCACTATATTCATCACTATCATCACAATAATCATCACTATCATCACAGCAGTCATCACAGTCACTACCCTATCATCTCTGGGACCACAATACTCATCGTCATCACTCATGTCAAAATATTCAGCACTCATCATGACAGTATTCATCACTATCATCAAAGTAGTCACCACTTTCATCACAGTATTCATCACTATCACTACCATATCATCACTAGCATCACAATAGCCATCATTATCATCACAACATTCATCACTATCATCACTATCATCAAAATACTCATCACATCACAATTTTCGTCACTGTGAGCATAATCTTCATCACTACCATCATTATCATCACAATATTCACCATACATCACCACATCAATCATCACTACATCCGTCTCATCTCGTCATCACTATATCATCACTACCTTATCGTCAACTTTATAACATTTACCACTTAGCCAAATTCATCATCCTTACAGAGGTAGTAGTAGTAGTAGTAGTAGAAGACCACCTTGCCAGCCAGTTATATCAGTGTCACCACATGAAGGCGTCCCTCTCCACTGGCTCGAAGAGAGATGAATACGTCACATACTGAGCGAGGAAGTGACGTCATTTACTGAGGGAGGGGGGGAAGTGACATGATAAGTACGGCGGAAGTGACGTAATAAAGGCACCTACTGAGAGCGGAAGTGACGTAATAAAGATGGCACCTACTGAGGGCGGAAGTGACGTAAGAAGCATGGCGGAAGTGACGTGGTAAAAGATATCACTTGAGAGCGGAAGTGACGTAGCAAACATGGCACCTACTGAGGGCGGAAGTGACGTCAGCAAGATGTCCGGCCATGAAACTTCCGACGGGGATCCTGTAGACCTTCTGTAGACGCGCCAGAGCCACAGACGCGCCCTTCAAGTCAGTCTCTGTGGGCAGCTCTGTGGAACTTTCTGTCTCCCGTAGCACACCCATCAAACGGACGAGTTCTGTGGGCGGTGTGGGCGTGGGAGAGAGAGGCTGGGGTTAGTGCAGCTGAGAGAGAGAGAGAGAGAGAGAGAGAGGTGGATATGTGTGGGTTTCAGAGTTAGAATTGATGACAGGTGGATGTGTGTATGTGTGTGTGTGTGTGTGTGTGTGAGAGAGAGAGAGAGAGAGAGAGAGAGAGAGAGAGAGAGTCAGAATAGCAGCGGTTAAAAATTCCTTCACATCTCAAAAGTTTCCAAATCTATCCAAATCTCTTAAAAATAATCAGCACTGTAATGTAAAAAAATAAATTAGCAAAGAACTTAATTAACTGCTTCTAATAATAACTTTTAAAAAATCTTCATCTTTGTAAACAGAAAAGAAAAAATAAAAAGAGAAGTTGCAGTCTGGAAATATAATATAAAGACATGAAAAGAATGGTAATGTAAATAATAATAAGCTTACGACAGAAAACATTACTGTAGTAGTAGTAGTAGTAGTAGTAGTAGAAGAAATAATAGTAGTAGCAGTAGTTGTAGTGGTAGTAGTAGTAGTAGTCCTAGGTACATCTGCAACGTGCACCCAGTGGCTGAAGTTGCCCTCCTCTTGCAGTCCACCATCCTCTCATAGCGAATAGGGAGGGAACAGAGGGACGTTTGTATAACCAGGCAGTGAAGCAGCCCACTTATATCAGTGCCACCACGTGAAGGCGTCCCCCTCCAGTGCCAAGTTAGAGTAAAAGGAGTATAGTTGTGTGAGAGGCGGGGACTTACCTTTTGATGGGCAGGTGTGGCAGGAGCGTGGACAGTTTCGTAGCATGTATTCTCTGTTGATGACACACTCGTTGCTCATAGCCAGGTCACCACACTCGGCCCTCTCATCACGGCACTTCACCACGGCTTCACCACACATCACCACATCCGCCACACATCACCACACGTCACCACATCCGCCACACACACCACCACCACATGAAAAGAAAGAATTATTGACGGCAGTTCATGTGAGAGGAGCATTTGGAATTACTTGAAGAGATAGAGAGACAAGAAACTGAAGGAGCTTTGTGGTGTTGTGGACAAGAGACTGACTAGGAGAGTATGTAGGAGAATGGATGAGGGTGAGGTGGAAGGGGAGAGAGAGGGAAGGGAAGAATAAGATGGGAGGATGGAATGGAGAGACACAGAAAGTGAAGGAGCGTTGTGGTGTTGATGTGGAGAGGATGGAGAATGAGAGACTGACTAGGAGAATATGTAGGAGAATGGGTGTGAGTGAGGCAGAGAGGGAGAGGGAAAGGGAGACCAAGGATAAGATAGAGAGATGGAATGGAGATATGTAATGACAGAGGAGGGGGGTGGGAGTTGAGTTGGAGGAAGGGCAGTCCAATGGCAGAGAACAGGGCGACATGGAGGCGATTTGTTTGTGTCCAGCCCTTACCAGATTAAAGCGTCTGGCTACAGATAGATAGATAGATAGACTGATAGATAAATAGCTGGGTAGGTAGGTAGACAGACAGACAGGTAGACAGAGATATATAGGTAGGTAGGTAGATAGGTAGGAAGGTAGGTAGGTGGGTAGACAGACAGACAGATAGATAGACAGATAGACAGATAGCCACAAAAACCAACAGCTCAATCCTTACTTCCTTTTACAATATGAAGCAAAGAATTCAACAAACCTGAATATTGATAAGTTCTTAGTGCCTTCTTGACGGCAGGCCAGTAGCTCCACACCCTCTTGATCAGTGCGTACACGTGAAGGGGGCTGGATGTGACTGGAAGGCCCCGGGTTCGATCCACGAGGAGGGCGGTGTAGGAGGACAGGTAGGCGGAAACGGCGGGGATATGCTCAGGTAAATTCATTAGCGCCTCACCAACCACCTGAAGAAGATGATAGGTAATGATGATGATGATAATAATAATAATAATAATAATAATAAGAGTGGTAGTAGCAATAGTAGTAGTAGTAGTAGTGTTAGTGGTAGTAGCAGTAGAAGCAATAGTGATGATGATGATGATGATGATAATAATAATAATAATAATAATAATAATAATAATAATAATAATAATAATAATGCAAAACAAATCGCTAAGGAAGAGGTGTTACGAAGTCTCAAAGGCCAGAGAGAGAGAGAGAGAGAGAGAGAGAGAGAGAGATACTCCTGTGTGCAAGTGTACCTGATCAAAATTAAACAGAGTCTCCAGTTGTGCCAAAGAGGAGTACAGTTCGCCAGACTCTGCCCCTCCTGCTGCCACGCCCACGCCCACACTGCTCCATACCGCCCACACCACACCCACCCACACTGCGCCTGGAAAATAAGGAAATACAATCCGAAAGCCATTTTTTTTTTCCCTACGTGTTTAGAGGTTACAGTTGTTGCTATTGTTGTTGTTGTTCTCTCTCTCTCTCTCTCTCTCTCTCTCATCCCAATTTACTCACTTTTATTCAGCTGAGTCACGGGAACCCGAGTGTGACAATCCACGAAAATGCCATCCAAGGGTGTTAAAGATGGTGCAGTAAAGAAGGAGAAAGGTCACTGGGGACGAGAGAGAGAGAGAGAGAGAGAGAGAGAGAGAGACAGACAGACAGACAGACAGACAGAGAGGTGAGGGGGGGGGAAGATCGAGAAAAGTAGGAAAAAAGGAAGAAAGAACAGAGAGAGAGAGAGAGAACCATACCTCACACGTCATCTCACAAACTCACCTCCCAAATGAGCTCCAGGTACACTAGGTAAAGGTGCTGTCATATCTATTAGCCGGAGTAGATAAACGACGAAGCACCTTTTACTGAGCGATTTATTTTGCTTATTACGCCTTACTGTCCTCTTCTGTGCAACATAAAACCTTCCACTATTGCCAGACTCTACATAAGTAACGTACAAAAGGCCATTAGCACCTTTTCCTAAGCGATTTATTTTGTTTATTACACCTTACTGTCCTCTTCCTTCAAACATCACTCCAATATCGCCATACTCTGCATAAATAATGTACAAAAGGCCATTAACACCTTTGCCTGAGCGATTTATTTTCTTTATTACACTTTACTGTCCTCTTCTGCTCAAGTGTAACGTAAATCCTATTAATCTCCATCATCTACACAACGTACAAAAGGATATTAACCGGCCACGTCCAAGAATAAATCACTAAGGAAGAGGTGTTAGGGGGCTTCCTTAACCAACGAGGATACGAGTCACAGCATCCACACACACTGTCCTACGCGGCATTGGGTCCAGCTGACGTAGAGGGAAAATCAGAAGGTAAAATAAATTCACAGGAACTTTCCCCATTGCCACCGCCACCCTGCTGCTCTTGTAGCTGGTTTGATCTTCCTGCTTCCAGACGAGGTGGTAGGTGGTGGTGACGACCATCATCCACTCACTTGATGTAGTGCGCTGCCTACTTCCTCCTTCACCTCTCTCCTGTTTCTGTGTCTACCCTTCTCTCTTCCTACTTCCGCCTTTCCTTCCTGTCACTTTTTATTACTCTTCTTTCCACCTCACGTGGCTCTACACTTAGTGACAAGCTTAAATGTTTTCCTGAAACCCAGGAAACAATTTACAACGTTGGGTGGTAACCATATAACTAGATAATGAGGTGATGTGGAGCCTGTTATGGTGTCCCTGCTAACTGGATGGAGATGCAAATGCAGCGTTCATCCAGGAACCAAACCACACTTTTCCCTGCGCCTGGCTGTTGCGGGACGCTGTTAACTGGAAGGGAACATTGATTCACTGCACGGGACATCTCTGTAGGGGTGGTTGCTTGCCTGTGGTTGATGGGTCTGATCGGCCAGACAGCAGCAACCTCCAGACGATTTTATTCAGCTAGTGAAAATGCTCGCAATAAGTGTGTTAACAGAGGGTACATCAAACCACTCCACTTCGAAAAGATCTTCATGAGAATGAAAGCTTACTAGTATACCATAATTAAGCCTTTATATTTCGTTCTGGCTGACTATGAACAATTATATCATCTGGGGAACCTTGAGTGTGTGTGAACATGTGAGAACAGATGAACGTACGTACTGCTGAATATAACACTGGATTGAACTCAGGTCAGAGGGACTGGTAGACACAACGCTACCGATCCGACCACCGTAGCTTGCCCTCCTGTAGTGAAGGGATGGAGGCTGTAGACGAGAAACTGTTGACCAATAAACCAGTCTACAGTAAGAACAATGGTGACGCCCCTCACCTGCAGGAGAAAGGACTGCCACTTAATTACCTGATAAGGCCACGTACATTCGTCGTTTAAGAAGGCTCCTAAACACCTCTTCCTTACCAGCGTATTTCTACATATGATACAATATTCCCTCTTTTACTGAATGGATTATTGAAGTCTAGATCTAATCCCTTCAGCTCAAAAAGTCTCTCGTATAATAAATGAGACAAAGGGCAAGTTTTTAATTTCACCGACCCTCACCTTCACCCACCTGTAAGTGATATTCCAAATGCTGTCCTTTGTCTCTAACCACATCCTTCAGACACACCCTAGACGCACCACACATCCCTCAGACACATCCCAGACACACCACATACCCCTCAGACACACCACACACCCACACCACACATCCCTCAGACACACCACACACCCACACCACACACCCCTCAGACACACCACACACCCACACCACACATCCCTCAGACACACCACAGATCCACACCACACACACCTCAGACACACCACACACCCACACCACACACACCTCAGACACACCACACACACACACCACACACACCTCAGACACACCACACACACACACCACACACACCTCAGACACACCACACACACCTCAGACACACCACACACACACACCACACACACCTCAGACACACCACACACGCACATCACACGCACCTCAGACACACCACACACCCACACCTCAAACACACCCCAGACACACCACACATCCCTCAGACACATCCCAGACACACCACACACTCACACCACACGCACCTCAGACACAACACACCCACACCACACAAACCTCAAACATCCCAGACACACCGCGCACCCACACCACACACACCTCATACACACCCCAGACACACCACAGATCCACACCACACACACCTCAGACACACCACACACCCACACCACACACACCTCAGACACACCACACACCCACACCACACACACCTCATACCCACCCTAGACACACCACACACCCACACCACACACACCTCAGACATACGCCAGACACACCACACATCCACACCACACACACACACCAAACACATCCCAAACACACCACACACCCACACCACACGCATCTCATACACATCCCCGTGAGTGCAGCACAAATCGACGGAAATGTAAGCGTGATGCTCAAAATTGTACGTTTGCACCTCGTCATTCTCGCATCCAACAGGTCCAGGTGTTTCAGGTAATAAATTAATCAAGAGGACAAAGGTGAAGGGCCTTACCTGTGGGAGAAAGGACAGCCACTGCATTACCTGACAGACCCCAGCCCCCCCTGGCCATGTTTCTGCTGCATAGATAACACTGACTTTCTCGTAAATACTCATTACATACTCCTTGACTACACCCTTCTCTCTCTCTCTCTCTCTCTCTCTCTCTCTTTCTCTCTCTCTCATGTCTCTACCTCTGTAACCCATGGTCTTTCCTTCTATCTGTCTCTCTTCCTTTACTCTCTCCTCTGTCTTTGTCTCTGCCACTCTCTCTCTTCTTCTCTCTCTCTCTCTCTCTCTCTCTCTCTCTGGCAGGGAAAGTGGTTTATGTCTGGGTGTTGGTTACGTGTCTCGGTGGGAAGAGAAAGATAGAAGAGAGGATAGGGTTGGAGAATCGTTAAAATGGAAAGTAATGAAGGGATGGATAGTAATAGTAGTAGCAGGAGGGGGAGGAGGAGAAGGAAAAGGAGGAGATGGAGTATTAGAAATGGTAGTAGTAGTAGTAGTTGTAGAGGTGGTAGTAGTAGTAATAGCCGTGGTGGTGGTAGTAGTAGCAGTAGCAGGTCGACATGGAGGCGCTTTGTTTATGGCCACCCGTTACAGGATTAAGGCGTCTGGTTATACATAGATAGATAGATAGACGGATTTAAATAGAACTTAGATTAGAGGTTTGAAAGGACTTAAGTTTAATGTAAATAGCGAAAACATTACAATTTCCTCAGCTCTCAGTGAAATACAATGATCACCCCGACTTTTATAACACGGGAGAAACAGCAGGCGTGAATATTACTCTTGGCAGCGAGAGGACTGCAGTATCAGGTGGAAATTCTTAAGCCCTTTTGGAAACCAGGCCATTTGGAGCTGTGAAGGAAATAGGAGTCAAACAGTAGACTTTGATTACAGGAAAGGAAGAGAGGAGTAATGCTGCCTCTCACGTATTGCCCCTCACGTATTGCCCCTCGCGTATTGCCTCTCACGTATTGCCCCTTGCGTATTGCCTCTCACGTATTGCCCCTCACGTATTGCCCCTCACGTATTGCCTCTCACGTATTGCCTCTCACGTATTGCCCCTCACGTATTGCCCCTCACGTATTGCCTCTCACGTATTGCCCCTTGCGTATTGCCTCTCACGTATTGCCCCTCACGTATTACCTCTCACGTATTACCTCTCACGTATTGCCTCTCACGTATTGACCCTCACGTATTACCTCTCACGTATTGACCCTCACGTATTGCCTCTCACGTATTGCCCCTCGCGTATTGCCTCTCACGTATTGCCCCTTGCGTATTGCCTCTCACGTATTGCCTCTCACGTATTGCCCCTCACGTATTGCCCCTCACGTATTGCCCCTCACGTATTGCCTCTCACGTATTGCCCCTTGCGTATTGCCTCTCACGTATTGCCCCTCACGTATTGCCCCTCACGTATTACCTCTCACGTATTACCTCTCACGTATTGCCTCTCACGTATTGACCCTCACGTATTACCTCTCACGTATTGACCCTCACGTATTGCCTCTCACGTATTGCCCCTCACGTATTGCCTCTCACGTATTGCCCCTCACGTATTACCTCTCACGTATTGCCTCTCACGTATTGCCCCTCACGTATTGCCTCTCACGTATTGCTCCTCACGTATTGCCTCTCACGTATTGTCCCTCACGTATTGCCTCTCACGTATTGCCCCTCACGTATTGCCTCTCACGTATTGCCCCTCACGTATTACCTCTCACGTATTGCCTCTCACGTATTACCTCGCACGTATCCTCTTCACTCCTATCTCGACTCTTGGCCTTGAGATGCAGTAAGTAGGTCAGTGGAAGAAGAAAGGGAGACGAAAATATGTGCTGGAAGAATTAGTGACGATTTAAATAATAGACTTTTATTACGGGAGAGAAATAGAGGAGTGAGATGGCCCTGAGTTTGGCCTTGGGAAGAAATGCAGTTAGAAAAGTGAATAAAAGAAGATATTGGAGGATTTCTCTCTCTCTGAATAAAAGGAGGCGAAAGTGGATTGGAGGATTTCTCTCTCTCTCTCTCTTTCTCTACCTAACTACCAACCTACTTACCTTTCTACCTCTCTCTCTCTCTGAATAAAAGGAGGCGAAAGTGGATATTGGAGGATTTTTTTTTTTCTCTCTCTCTGTCTCTACCTACCTACCTACCTACTTACCTATCTCTCTCTCATTAACCCCTCACACTATACATCATGGCTTAACACTTTCACTACAAGAGGCCCTTTCGTAATATCTGTTGTAGCAGTAGCCGTAACCATTGTAGTAGTAGCAGTAGCAGTGGTAGCAGTAGTATTAGTAGTAGTAGTTGTTGTTGCTGAGATTATTATAGTAGTAGTAGTAGTTACCTCAGGCTCATACATAAGCCCAGTGGACTGCTGTTCAAAGCTTCCAGGCCACACACCACCATTCTCTCTTCAGGGGATAGGGAAAGCCATCTGTTTCTATCGCTGCCTCCACAGAAGAGGGCGTAAGGTATGATAAGCAAAATAAATCGCTTGGGAAAAGGTAGGAATGATATTATAAGGAGTTACATGGAGAGACAGCCTGACAAATGAGGACGTGAAGGAGTGTTGCGGTGTGGATGTGAATGTAATAGAAAGCGTTAGGAGAAATATACTGAGGTGGTTTGGCCATGTGGAGAGGATGGAGAGTGAGAGACTAACGAGGAGAGTGTACGTGAGTGAGATGGAGAGGGGAGAAGGAGGAGGCCGAGAATGAGATGGAGGGATGGAGTGGAGAGGTATATGAGAGAGAGGGGTGTGAGCTGGGGGGAGGGCAGTGAAAAGGCGGGGGACATGGCGACATGGAGGCGATTTGTTTGTAGCCACCCCTTACGGGATTAAGGCGTCTGGGAACTGATAGATAGATAGATAGATAAACAGGTATTCTCAGGCAAAGCATAATGTTTGGTGAGATATTTTATTGTGAAGGCGAGGACCATAAAATCAGGGAATCTGGATTGGTAGGTACGACGAGAGAGAGAGAGAGAGAGAGAGAGAGAGAGAGGGTATGGAATGGATAGGGCAGGGAGAGGGGGATAGGACAAGGTAGAGTAGGGCAGGGGAAGAAGAGGAGGTGGTGAGGAGGGGAAGAAGGATGGGAAGGCAAGGGGGTAGGGCATTAGGGTGGGATGGGTTAGGGTAGGGCGTTAGGGTAGGGTATGGTAGGGTAGGGTAGGGTAGGGCACGTAAAAGGGTAGGGACAGGGATGGGAAGGCAGGGCAAGATAGGGTATGGTAGGGCATAGAGAATGGTAGAAAGTGGGATGGTAGGAATGGGAGAGGGAGGGAAGGACGAGCAAGGGATGGGAGGGCAGGGCAAGATGGGGTGCGGGGAAGGGAGTGCAGGGCGTGGAGGAGCGAGAAGAAGGGGGCTGGGAGAGGAAGAACAGAGAGGCAGAGGTAATGGGAAACGGTAGGTAGGGGAAGAGAGTACAGCACAGGGTAGGGTAGGGTAGGGGGACAAGATAGGAGGGCATGAAGATGGGAGGTGAGGGAGAGGAAGGACAAAGGGGCATGGGTTGTGGAAGGGGATAGACCACAGGGGTAGGGCAGGTAGGGTAGGAGGGATGAAAGTACTATATAACCCCAGTCCAGTCCCCATAACACTCAGTCCTCTCTCACCCGCCATACCCACACCACCTATCTACGTGCCTCACCCTCCCTGGCTCTCCATCATGAAGTCCTTCGCTCTTGGTGAGTGTACAGACAAAATATCTTCCAGTCTTCTTTCCGTACAGTGACGTGACCAACCTTGAGGCGAAAACACACAATGGCAGGTGATTTATTTATTTATTTACTTGCCTGCTTACTTATTCGTTTTTTCATTCATTTTTGTACAGTTTCTGAGACCGCCATCACCTTTCTCAGTAGATAGATATTCCCCTTACTCTAACGTGGCCTATAAGTGCAATCTTTCCATCTTGAATCCTTAGCTGTAGCACCAGAATGTGATGCTAGTCACGGATAAGTGCTATGGACAGGATGTAGGACCGTAGCATCACATTTATCTGCTAGTGAGCTACGTGAAATAAGTTGGAAAAAAGACGAAAATCTAGGCTAAGTTAAGGTGAAGTGAAGAGAGTATAGCTTAAGTTTCAGATGATTCGATTTTTCTGTAATGTATTCCTTAAATTCGGGAAGATATCCATATCTCTATCTATAAACTGAGAGCCATGACGATGACTAGGGAAGTGACCATGGAAGTAAAGAATTCGCGGCATGACAGTATGTAATCTCCACTCTGGAAGGACACAATCGAGAGTTTGAGTGGTGGCAATTAGATAGCTGAGGCGCGTGTGGAATTATGTGGAGAGACAGACAGGAGATGAGCATGTGGAGAGACAGACAGGAGTGATGTGAGTTAAAGGAGCGCGTGGAGTTATGTGGAGGGAGAAACAAGAATGGTGCGAATTAGAGGGGCAGACGGAGTTACGTGAAGAGAGAAAGAAAGATGCTAATGTTCGTGGAGAGACAGGAAGATATAAGTAATGATAATAATAAACTTTTTTCCTTTCCAGTCTTAGCTGTGGCAGTGGCAGTGGGTGGAATGCCAAGGACCAAACGTGAATCCACTCCAGACTTCTACAACCTTCCCTCGAACGCATCGGCTGTGCTGGGAGGTTTCGTCTCAACAGGATTCGACTGCGCAGACCTTCCCTACGGCTACTACGCAGATACAAGCAACAACTGCCAAGTCTTCCACGTCTGCCTGCCATACATAGACCACGATCAGTACGTTACGCGCCATTTCTCCTTCCTTTGCGGCGAGGGGACAGTGTTTGACCAGGAGAGACTCGTTTGTGCCTCGGCCGGAGACGCCCTGCCTTGCGATCGAGCCCCCGAATTCACCCGAGCTAATGAGTACTTCGGCCGCCAAGATGTTAACTTCCTAGAGTAACCCCTAAACACCGTGGACTGCTGACTAGGACACCTGTAATATGGCGCATGGATTATTTTTTTCATTTAGCTTTTTCCTTCATCTGTTCATCTGTAAAAAAAAAAATGGTAATAAAAAAAATGGGCCGTATTCTTGTCGGTTTAAGGAAGCTGCCTGGATGCCTGCTGAAATTCCTTACTAAAGTTCTTCAACCTAACCTAACACCCTAACTGTTGGATTTTGCCCCCAAACCCCCTATGATTTTAACCACCTAGCGTTACTACTACGCCCTAACATTGGAAGCCCTCAATTCTTATCAAACCAAAACTTCTATCCTAATTGACCTAAGACTCATCTGGAAAAGAAATCTGAAAAGACCTGCGCCCGTGTGGTAATATAATAGAGAAAATTAAGATGCTGGTCCTCAAATCAGTGACAAAATCCTAATAGGCTGCCGTACTGAGGGTTATGGTACTGTACGGCCAATGAACTAGAAGTAAAATCCAGTGTCAAAATCAGCCATATTTACTTCCTACCAGTAGATGGAAGCTACTGGGAAACATATCTTTACTGTACAATACGATGCTGGTCCTGCATGTCTCAAATTTTCCTCCCTTCACTCTTTTCGAATGTCTTGTCTACCCTACCGGTATATTTTGACACATCATACACCTACACAGGGCGTCTTGGCTTCATAAATTCTAACACCAAATTGATCTTGAGGACTTGTTGAAGGTATACACATAGTTATAATAAAACTTACCTTATTTCTGTCTCCGATTATTGAAGGGTTTATTAGCACGGTAGCCACTCGTCTACCTACCGCCACTTTTTATACTTCACGTTCAAGTTAGTAAAAATATTTCAGATTTTAAAACTTAATGTAGACAAAGAAGTACACCAAACTCCTTAAAACATTCAGTGATTTTTTAAAAAATATATACAAATACACTCAAATATTTGAGATTTATAAAAAAAATACCCAAGGACAAAATGTCTAACGAATTTCAAAATCTCTTGCACTTCAAATATTTAGAGAAAATTTACATATAAATATACGCCGGTTTGTAAGTTTGTGAAAGTATCTATGAACAAAATGATAACTTGGATGTCAAAATTCCATCTAATTTACTACACCGGCGCCTCTTTTGAAACATGCTCAATTTTTATTATTATTATTATTCCAAGAAGAGAAATACATTTGTTTCACAGTGGAGACCGCTTACTGTCCATCAGAGCACAGATTTTTTTCATACATTTACTCTATGACCCCGTCAGACGAAATAAAATACTATTATTAGGCTAAAGGTTCTCCACTACAGGTATCTCTCAGGACACAGCATGTATCATATCACGTATAAACTGATGCAAAACCTAGCTGGTGGTCTCAGATTTCATACACGTAGACTGTCACTCATCCTGCCTGCTACTCTTTTCACCATAATCTGGCCCTGAATTTCATTCTTTTGAGCTTAACGCAGAGCAGTGAGAGAGATATTACGGTTTTAAATCCTTTCCATTGCATTTCTCTCCAACTAGCACCATATTCCGTTGTTAATCTATTATTACAGCTCAACACTGAAGACGGAGAGATGGCAACTTTAGGGCAAGTTGTAGTAGTAACAGTACTATAGTACTAGTATCTGAAAGTAGCCCAATGTTCTGAAATCTGAGGCTAATGTTACTACTCTCTGGCAATCCATCCTCCTCCTTTCAAGGTATTGGAAGGAACCTGAGGGGCATTTGTATGAGAGTATACCTCCAGTCTTTCACTTCAATGTTTCAAGGTGTGTGGAAATTAAAGGCTCTTGATTATACATCCTTTCCTGAATTGGTGCAGAACTGGGATGCCTTCTTGTGGCAGCACAAGTATAACCAAGCTGCTTCATTGTCTGGCTATATAAACATCTCTCAGCTCCCTCTCCATCCCTCAAAAGGAGAATGGTGTCCCACAGGAGAAGGACATCAACCTGTACTCCACTGGGTTCACGTATCACTCCAGGCATCTAGAAATTGATAGATCTTGATAATACCTTTGTGGTACATATGTAGGGCTGCTTTCAAGTGCCTCTACGTTGAGGGATAAGCCAGACGACTTCCTGTAACCCAGAAATTTTTTTTATGATGGTCTAATGATCTTGTTTCAATAATGGTCTCTTGTACCTTACTGAAGTCAATACAATATCATCACAATTTGCACCAATAACCCCACTAGAGCCATACCAAGTAAATCCAAGCTCACTCAAGCCGAGCCAAATGCTGTGCACTTGAGCTGAGCTGAACTCACTCAAGTTGTGCTGAGCCCACCTGAGTGAAGTCAAGCTAAGCCTACTCAGTCAACAATCAAGGGAGGAGACTCACCAGGGGATACTCAGGAGTAGCCATGGGGATTGGAGATATGTTCTGGTGCACTATGTTACAGATCCACCAGAGGATGGTTCAGTGAGGAAGGACCTCCCAGGGAGGGTGCTGAGGGGGGAAGACCCCATGGAATGTGACACGCATCACGGAGGGTTGGGAAAAGAAAGAAACCTTTGCTAACACCTGCACCATCAAAGTTTTCCAGGTCAATGATCAAGGTAACACTTTCAGTTCAAGGATGTCTTTTTTGTTTTATGCTATCACTTACACTAGCTACTTAGGCTTTGGTTAGACCTTTCACAGAGAGGGAGTTTAATGGAGATTACTGTACTTCTAACCCACTGAGTGCACAAGATTTTCCTAAAGTTAAATATAAATCATCTGGAGGTAATACAAAGACATTATCGACATGTCCATGAGCGAAAGTGTTAAAGTGCCATCTCTATTAGAATACAAACCCAAACACATTACCCTGAAGTCAATCACCTGAACTGAGAACCATGCCTAATCAGTACCATACATACAGTCGAAGAAAAAAAGGCTGGCCGGGTAGATGGACGGCCAGCCTTTTTTTCTTCGACTGTATATACAGTACAGTATCAGGATCCCAGACAATACTTGGTTGACTCCTTTATTTATATGAAAGACATTCAAGTCCAATTAACCATTAACTGATTATATAAAGTCAAATTTGTGTTAGTATTTGTGACTAGTTGTGGCAATGTTTCTTAAACACACTTTTCTTCTTTCACAATATTTCTCTAAGTAAGTAAAATATCAGCTATCACAGAAAAGGTTCACTCATATCACCCACTGGGCAAGGAGATGTCTTTCACATTAACATAAGAAAGGAAGAAAACTGGAGTAAGCCCATATCTATATTAGGTAGTTCCTTATAACTGCCTTCTGATGATTTTATTCTGCTTGGATAGACTTTTGAAATTGGAGTGGTTAGATACATACATACTGTACATAAAAATTATACTATGCTTCCTCTTAATGAATCCCTAAAAATTATGCTATGCTTCCTCTTAATGAATCCCTATATTGAGACTGGCCATGGTACTGCTGATGTTTTCAAAGGAATGGAAGCTAAACAAAGGGGCCAATCCAGCTAATTACTTTATAACAGTTCCTGGAATCTGTTGGGGGGGGGAAAGAGGTGAATTATGATTTGTAACAATTTAGGTCTCAGCCTTAATAAACCCCTTAAGTACAAGACATTCTTCCTTAAGCTGAATAAAATCATCTAGACCAGCAACAGTAAATTGTAGAAAGACATCATCCTGCTTCCTTGGGTCTATATAAGTTGTTAGTTGTGCGGGAGTAATATTATTAAAAGTAACAATGCCAAACACCGGTACTTTAACATAGTACCTATCAGGACAAAACAGCCCTATAAAGTACTTATTCTACAAAAATGATGCTGCTCTTGTATAGATTAGAAAAGTATCAATGCCAAAACCTGTATTTTAACCCTCTACCTGCAACGTGTTTCCATGAACTAAGCAAAATCATGTACGATAAACTGGAATAAAATCTGAAGTTCTTTTTCGGATATCTGTTAACAGCGATGTTTTCTAATATTCTTTGTGCCTTGTGATTCTTGAGCACATTATAATCATTTGACATTAGCTGAAATAAACCACAATGGAAACTTGGGTGAACAGCAGCTAAAGGGTTATGTAACAATATATGACTAGGGTACATTATTCCATACATTACACGGTCATGGTGATGAGAAGCACTGTAGTCAGTTTTCTTTGAGGGTCTGTGATATGGTTCAATATACTGCATAACTCTTTACTCACAAATGGAAGGTACTATAAATTGTGAGAAACTGGAGAGAGAGAGAAAAAAGAAGCATTATTTATAGCAACAGAAATTCAGCTAGCAGTTTTCTGTTAGGGACTATGCCATAAGCATCTTGTACTTCTCTCAGATCACGCATCTGACCAGTGCTTCGGTATGTCAACAACTGTATATTACCGTGCAATTTGTATACAAGCATATATGCATGCACTCCACACATGCTCTCTCTCTCTCTCTCTCTCTCTCTCTAAATTTATGTACCAAATGCCCCAAAATTTTCTAAGAAAATATTTTTGGCCTGAAAATAATTTGAGGTTATGTATAATGGGTCCTGACAACTTCTTCCAAGACATACCAGTTAGGGATCAAAACAAAAATAATTATACAAAATACAATAAAAAAGAACTGAATGAAAAATTACAAATGCCTACAATACCCTACGTAGCATCGACATAACCATCATAAAAGAAAAACTGAAATAGCTTTGATTTTCCATCGTGAACTAATTACCACATTAGTTCAGTGGTCAAATCAAGCCACTTACAGGTCAAAATATATACATTTTCCTGTCATGTCAGCCATGTTGAGATCAAGATAATGCTGGAGAGGGTCACCTTCAGGTGGTGGCACTGATATAACCAGTTGGCTCAACTGCCGGGTTATACGTCCCTCACCTACTTCCCTATCCCTTGAAAGGAGGATGGTGGAAAACAGAAACGGGACAACTTCAGCCTGCAGTCCACTGGGTTCACATTTCACTACTACTCAAGACTCACAACACTCAAGGTCCTTTGGTGTCATTTCAGGTCTAGCCAGGTTAAAAATGGTTCATTAAAGTCAGTTCAAGATCCATCAAACGCACAAAACAGTTAACTGAAAAATAAACTGGGTGAAGGAGTTGGAAAAGTAAGATAATCTGCCTTGAAACAGAGATGATGCAGTCTGAGGTAACTAATTATAAGCAGACTGAAGAGAGACAAGGTGATCTGCCTTGAAGGAACATGATACTGCGATGGAAGAAATGAATCAAATAAGAACAGAGAAATTAGAAAAACTTGATGATTTACTCTGAAGGAGTTAACACAGTGTGAGATAATGAAAGCAGAGTAAAGAAATTATGCACACGTTATTTATTTTAAAGCAGAGATGATAATATGGGGCGATTAATCTTACGTATGGTGAAGAGCTTAAAAAAGATATGATGATCTGCCTTGCTGGAACCGTGACAGTGTGGGTGTGATGGAAGAAATTAAAAACATGATGATCTGCCATGAAGGGAGATGACACAGTGTGATGCAACCAATATTCATTAAGGCAACGGTTGATGTGATACCCTAGTGGGCAGGCATGTGAAATATAATTAAGGAAAATATATATAAATGATGACTAGAAGACAGACGAACAAAAAAAAAGCATGACCCATAGAAGTGATGATATACTGGCATCATCCTCTAGTGGACAGACAAGTAAAAAATATCTAGAGTGAAGAAATTAGAAAATCATGATCTACATCTTCAGGTACTGATGACAACGTGTGGCAACTAATCTTCATCAAGGCAGCGGTTGACGTGATCCTCTAGTGGATGATACTGGTTGAAGGATTTGTTGCATTTAGGGCAGTAAAACAGGTTCTCGTCAATTTCATCTTCCTTCTTCTTATCTTCTTCCTGCAAGTTATGTCATAATTATTAACACCTTGAATCAGGTGATGTACTTTATTGGTTTATTTTTGCTAGAGGGCTTTATTTTACCTTAAGGGAGGCCTCATTTACTGAAGTTCACACTTCTCACTTTCTGTCATCCCCATCCTCTCCACATGCCCAAAGCATCTTAAGGGAGGCCTCATTTACTAAAGTTCACACTTCTCACTTTCTGTCATCCCCATCCTCTCCACATGCCCAAAGCATCTCAATCTGCCTCTCCTCATCACACTCCAGTCTCATTCTTTCTCTTAACTCTTCCATCATAAACCTATTTTATTTTAATGACACGACAAATGAGACTACAGCAGCCATTTATTGAAAAACAGGAGTGCATAAATGGACAGCAACTGTTCAGTAAAGAAAACTCTGGATAAACTAAGGAAACAACTTATAAATTTTGCCATATAAGAGAAGAGACAGAGAAATGGCATACAGGGGAATGCAAACCCTTCATTTATTACGAAAATTATTAAAGTAAGTGAGTAAGGTGTAATGCGTTCAGCCTTCCTGAACATATCTAATACCCACAGGCATTCCAAAAACGACAGTAAAGAATCTGGGTTTTGCATTCCACTCTCCAACTGAAGATTTATGCAACCACCCTAAAACTCAAACCGTAAAAGACATACATAAGGGAATGCCGCTGGAAATGCAAAGCTACCAAATGACAAACTAACTGAACTGGAACAAGCTCTGATATTTTATAAAAACATCCCTTACATTTAATGAGGTTTGCCTGTATATTCTTGAAGCATAACCAGTAACTATACCTTTTTGTCCGAACTGTTTGAAAGTTTGTCCCAAAAAGCATCAGGGGCTATGGGTGCCAGTCCCGTAGCTGCCGGAGCTCCACTACGCTCCTCAGAGGCTCCACGCGAACCTCCAACACTAAAAATAAATAAATAAGTAGAGAGTAAACAAACCGATAAAGTTTTAAAAATGAGGTACACAGCAGTTACCGGTATGCCATTTTCTTCTTGCTGCCAACAGACATTTGTGCTCAGCTATTACCAAAGCTTCACACTTTCCATGCAAATAAAAATATATAAAAAATACACAAATAAACTGCTTTTCTGCATGCTGATTTCTTTCTATTCTTGCTACCACCAGCTGTTGCCAAAGCTGCACCACTCCTCAGAAACTCCATATCAGCTCGTGCTGCTGGAATATATACTGTAACTAACCTCTGCACTATAATGGCAACTTTTCCAGTTTATCTTTTTTCCACCAGACATACACACTGTCATTGCTTGAGGCTCATGTGAACCCTGAACACTAAAAAAAATAATACAGTATACAGTACAGTAAGTCATTATCAGTCAACATTTTTTGCATTCTATTTTTGCTATCAAATACTAGATACTGTACTAACAGACTGCTGCTTAACTTCCACTGCTTTATAAAGCAAATTTGCCAGTTCCTTTTGTTTCATTCATTTCATTTAAGGGCTCCAATATGTCTGCATGTGTCAGTCTAGGTCACCTGATGGTGACACTTCACACTGCTCAATCCCATTTTTGGGGCTGGGGGTGGTGAGAGGGGTACTATGCCAGTATGAGTGAGGGGGTCAGAGCACCACCACAGTCCTTACTGCTGGGGCCCCAAGATATCTCTCCCGAGCCCTGAAGGCATCCCCCTCCAACACAGTGATTGTAGCAATACTTACCCCGGATGCAGCTGCCTGCGTTGATATGCCTCCAGCTCATCAACCAACTGTGTGTTGCGAGTGTGGAGGTGACGCAGCTCATCGCGCAGTTTCTCCCGGTCAGCAGCAAGTGCTTCCCTGGCCTCACGCTCGGCGCGGAAGTCACCCTGATACACTTCAACCTGCAGAACATTATCACCATCATCATCTTGTTCCTCAATCCTTATTCACATACAACTCTATCATATAATACCTCAACCACCAAAACACTCATAATTATAGCCATTATCATCATCATTATCAGCATATACTGAAATCCTAATTCTCACTCAACTTTTAAACAACACAAAAATCCTGATTCTCCCCTCCCCCATTAATAATTATTCAGATACCATGCCATCTCTTGCTTCTGAACTTACCCTATTCATATCTAACTTTACTGTTTTCTACATTTACTTTGCACAGATTCCTTCATTTACAATTCAAGCCTCTAAAATTTAGCCAGTTCTTAACCTTAATCCTCCAGAAACTCATTCACTGTACATTTAGGGACAAAAGTATGCATAACTTTCCCCCCTCCCTCTTCTCACCTTCCTCTGCTGGCTAATATTCTAAGCTGGGAGAGACTCGGTATGTTCCTTTGCCCACTGATGATACTCCTTGATATAACACATAACAGATGAGTAGATGAAAGTAATGACCATGCCATAAGTGTGAAGCAGAAGCAGTAAAGGATTACAGGATCTTATGTCCCTGATTATACACTCAAATGCCTGTTATTTCAACACTTTCACTTCATTTCTCACTGCCTTCTGGTGGTTGACCTTGATATAATGGCAGAGGATGGATATGCTTCCCTGCCCACAGAAGATTCATATGAACAATGGAGGAGAAAATGAATGGAAATACCCTAAAAGTGATGCACATTCTATTCTACTGCTTCATCTTTTAGTATACCATCAGGAATGCAGGGGCCCAGGGCTACGCCATTCAGTCCAGACATAAAAAGCAAGAGTGACTAGTAGCTCATCCCTGAGCTGCATTATAAGAACAATATATCCTGAGAACTCCCTGGATTTACACCCTGCAAGGCCACACTAACCCACCAGACCACCAAACCCTGTAATACTGGAGCATACATCCCTGACTGAACCAGGGATTATTCCAGCCATCTGACCTAAGCTGGAGAGGGACATCTTCACATGATATAACAGGTTACTCAAATGTCCTTCAATTCCCTTCCAACTGATTGAAGGGAAGATGGTTGATTGCAGCAGAATGGTAACTTTAGACCACAGTCCATCATGTTCATGTTCAGATGAGCCTGGGCCAACAGGATCATCATCATCATCCTCACCTGAGCTCTAAGTATGGCGATAGTCTCACTCTCACTGGTGCGTTCAGCCAGGGCAGCTTTGGTCTGGCCAAGTTCTTTCTTCAGTTTGGACAGGTCATCATTCTTGGCTGCAAGTAATTCCTCATAAGACATAAGCTTGGCCATTGCCTCATCATGCTTCTCATTCATGGACTTGATCTGCAAAACAAAGGAAATATAAAGGAAATAATCTACTATCCATCTATTTATCACCCAACCCTATATTTTCCCAACAAGAGTGTAAGGACCCAGGACTGGGCTAAGGTGAGAGTTAGCAGCCACTATCCCGGTGTGTAGCATTTTATGAGCACTAAATCCAATTACCTCTTACATGTACACCATTATTGGCCATATTCAACTAAAGCAAATTCACTCACTAGACCACCAGACATCTACAAACACAGGAAATATCTGTACACAACAAATATCAATGAAATACATATAAATTATACATGAGAAATACACACAAAGGCATTATAGTTAATCTTCTTTTAAATCAAATGATGTTTAAGGGAGTAGATGGGTGGCTGCTACCAACTTTGGGAGGCACTACCATGAGAGTGAAATGTGGCTACACGCTTGGTGACTGGCCATACAACCATCACTAAGAGGAAGAAATCATTGTCACTTGCTGATGTTTTCTCTGAATGATAATACAGAGTCACAGCTCAAGCTGAGACTCTCACATTGTTACAAATCTTATTACACATCTCAAATTTCTTTTTTTCCAAACAGCTTCCAGCAAGTGCTGTATAAAGCAATAGTGTATGGGGAATAGCAACCGTCCCCCCCCCCTCCAGTGACGTGAGAGTAGTAGTATTTTCTTTCTCTCTGGAATTTACTTCATTCCATTCTTAGGCAGGATGATGATGATGATGATGATGATGATGATGATGATGATGACAATGACAATGCTGATGATGAGTGTGAATTCTGGTCCAGGCTACTCCCTTAGTATGAAACTAACCTTAACCTGGTAGTACTGGTCATTGTGCGTCTCCCTCTCGGAGCGATCCTTCACATCCTGTATTTCCTTCTTGAGCCGGCTGATCTCATTATGGGCTCGGCTCAGCGCTGCCCTCTCGTCACTTGTCTTTTGCCTCTCAGCGGATAGAGCCGTCTCCAGGGTTTCCACCTTAAAAATATAATTGAGCTTTAAATTCATCATCATCATCATCATCCAGACGTCCTTTCCCATCCTAGGGCACAGTAAGGAGTAGCAATGTCCAGACAGCCCAAATTTACCCACTCCAATGGGCCACACTACCATTCACTCATCATTCAAGCCCCTGGAATCCTGGCTCTATCTGATACTTTAAAATACTGGTTTATTTACATCAGAATCTTAAAATACTTGCTTATCTACATTAGAATGATAAAATAATGACTTACAAATCTACATTAAATCTTACAATGCTGGATATCTACATTAGAATTTTTTTACACTGGCTTAGCTATGTTAAATCTGGGGGTTTATCCACATTGGAATCTTACAGTACTGGTTCTCCTATGTTTGATTCATTAACCCAGGCTCCTGTGATTCACTCTCAGTTCAATAAAACCATCTAGAATTTCCTGAAACAGAATGCTGGAGTTGTCCGATCGTGAAAGGATTAACGATGACAGTATTAACTCTCTCAGGCACCTATGACTCACTATCCGCTGAAATGTCTGCCTTAAAACTGTTTGGCCATGTGGAGAGGATGGAGGGTGAGAGACTGACGAGGAGAGAGTACGTGAGTCAGGTGGAGGGGTGGGGGAGGCCAAGGATGAGATGGAGGGATGGAGTGGAGAGGTATATGAGAGAGGGGGGTGTGAACTGGGAGCAGGGCAGTGAAATAGCAGGGGACAGGGTGACATAGAGGTGATTTGTTTGTGGCCACTCCTTACGGGATTAAGGCGTCTGGCAATTGATAGATAGGAAACTGTTTCCCTCAAATAAGTATATTATATGTGCTCAGTCTTGACAATAAGACTGACTAGGAGAGTGTATGTGAATGAGGTGGAGAGGTGAAGGGGGAAACAGAAGATAAGTTAGAGGGATGGGGTATATGAGTGAGGCATGAAGTGGAGAGAGGAAAGGCTGATGGCAGAGGACAGAATGACATGGAGATGATTAATTTGTAGCCACCCCTTCCAGGACTAGTCAGTCTCTCATTCTCTGATCAAGGTGTTAAAGGTCCTTACCTCCTCTCTCAGCATGGCAGCCTCATCCCGCAGACGCTTCTTCTCCCCAGCATCATTAGCATCCTGAAATATCACCGAGTTATACTTCTTTCACCTTCATTTTGTCAAGATTTCATCCTTTTGCAGCTTATTTAATATAGTTGAATGGCAGAATATGATAATACTACAGCACTACATCCTTTCCAATGCATTTCTTCACGACTGGCAACATATTCTAGTGCTAAATGACTGTTATACACCAGCATTCAAGATACAGAGACATCACTTTTGGGCCAAGTCATAGTAGCTGCAGTAGATATAGCAACCCAAGCCTTGTATGAATGTGAACCCAGTGGACTGCTGGCCAAAGTTACCCTTCTACTGCAACCCACCATCCTCCTGTAGGGGGATGTGGAGGGGACTGAAGAATGTTTGTATAATCAGGTGGCTAGATCCATCACCCTGTCATATCAGTGCCACCACATCAAGGTGTCCCTCTCCTGCATCCTAAGCTAGAGAAAAACAAGTATTGTATATATTTCATTCCATCACCTTCACCACTCCTTCTTGTGGTGGAGAAGCAGGAACCTGGGAGGCATCGGCTCTGGCTTGAAGTTTGCGGCACATTTCGCGGTGTAAGGAGGCTTCTTCCTGAGCTCGCTGCACCTCACATTCCAACACTTCAACCTGAGGAAAAGTATATTATCATCAATATCGCCATCACTACCATGACCACCACCACCACCACCACCACCCTCTCTCAATTCCTCCTGGGCATGCTGCAACTCACTCTTACACTTCCTGGACAAATCACCATCATCATCATCATCACCAGCCTCCTCCTGGGTTCACTGTACCTCACACAACCATGCCCGGTCATCATACCAATTGAGTCACAGATCTAGCTGGGCTTATATGTCTGGTGTCACTTTGAGGGGCAAGACAATACGACAACAAAAGTGCAATCCCAGAGAGAAGTATGTCTTGAATAGTCCTTCCTAATGCTTAGAAGAAAACAGAACCCTCCTCCCTCCTGCTGTGTCCAGGTGAGTGACAAAACTGAAAGCAGCAAATCAGGCTACAGGCTGGATCCACCATCAATCATCCTCTGTCTGCCCTCCTGTGTTCCTACTCCTCCCATTCTTCCTGACACTTTTCATTACTCTTCTTTCCATTTCAGGTGAATCTACACTGACTGACATGCCTAATGGCTTCTTGTAACCCAGGAAACTATTTACCATACAACGCTGGGTGGTAACCATATAACCAAATAACAGGTGATAGGGAGCCTATTAGGGTGTCCCTGTTAACCAGGTGGAGAGACGCATATGCGGTGTCCATTCAGGAATCAAATCTCCACACTTTTTCCTATGTCTTGCTGTGGTGAGGCACTGCATACTGCAAGGAGACATTGGTTCACTGCAAGGGATGGCCCTGCTGGGGCAGTTGCTTGCCTGCAGTTGATGGGTCTGCTCAGCCAGACAGACTGGAGTTACTCAACAACAACTACTACTACTAACCTGAGTTCGAGTATCATGAAGCTCCTGCAGTAGTGTGCTTGATGTGTCCTGCTCCTTGTGTAACTGGTCACGTAACTTCTGTATCTCAGCTTCACCTGGTGGGCCTCCCATACCCTCTGCAAGAGTAAAGGAAGTCATAGTTAACCCAGGAAACCATTCAGTATGTTGGAGGGTAAACACAGAGCCAACAAACTGAGGTAAAAAACTGACCACTCCATCTGGAATGCTAGGATCATATTCTCTGGCATATTTAAGAACCATTCCATGCTGTAACTGATTTGAATTTTTAGTAAACACTAGACGCACAGGAAGGTTCCGCATATTTCCATTCCTTGTTTGTTGTATATATATAACCTACAACAATTCTCCTGCAACATTTTTTTTATATACTGAGTAAGAGACATGGATATATTTTGCTATGCTCTTTCCTTTTCCTTCCTGGGAAATCAAATAATAATTGTGAGAGGGAAGCAACTGTAAATACCTTTATGTTTGAGAATTCCAAACCCAAGCTGTAACAAGACATTAACACTAAAATATGGTGCTGGCCATGAAGAGGTGCAATGTAAAGGAAATAGAGTTGCTGTACTGTCTTATTCTGCCGCTGAGCAACAGGAAAAGGCTGCAAAAGAGCAAAAATCTGCACCACGTTAAACTGGTATGCGACAGGTTTTCACAACATGACCCCACTGCAACCTGATTCATGACTGCATACAGTATACAGCAAAGAAAAAAGCTCGCCAAAAGAAAATAATACAAAATTAAAATAAATAAATCAAAAAGTAAACAGCTCACAAGCTAGAAGTGAGATAGTTTTCCTGCCAGTCAAACAACAGCTGCATGAAAACAGAGGTACAGCTGATGAACAGCATGTAAGGATGATATGGATTCTGTTATCAATAGAGACGATTATAGAAACAACCTATCAATGGTAAAATTTGATGGGAGAGCTGGATCTGTGATGGTTCTATGTGTATACAGTATACTGGTGATGGAGAAAGAAAAGCAAGAGGAGTATCTGACTAGTGCAAGAGGAGTATCTGACTAGTGCAAGAGGTGTGTGAGAACACAGAAGTTTGGAGGCAGTTCTGTCATGGCCAGCCTCTATCAGAGGGTTTCCAGAAGGAAGCAAGGCATCTGATATGATGATGATGATGATGAAAACTGTGACTAACACCCTCATCACCCCAACCCTACATTCCACTAAAAAATGGATTGTGAACACAGTCATATTTACTACCAAAAGTTATCAATTTACCATAAACCGGGCTGGACTCAACAGATCTGGCCTTGGCTGTGGCGCCCTCCCTCGCCTGGCGCAGCTGCTGCCTCAGGTCATTGGCCACGCTCACCAGCTCAAACCTCTCCAGTTGGAGGCGTTCTTGCTCACTGCGGCTGGTTGTTAGGTCACACTGTCAGCAAAATAAACAATAGGTATTTGTTACAAGTTGCTTTTCCTAACACATATTTTTTTGTTTTAACTCAATTAGCTGAAACCTCTCCAGTTCCTGGAGTTCTTGCTCACTGCAGCTTCTTGTTAGGTTGTATTGTTGCCAAACTAAAACAGGTAATATCATCATTATCCTAACCCTGTCTCATATCAAAGAATCTCATTATATAATGTCACCCTTTTATGCATTTTCTTACTACGTACCTATTCAACAACAGCAGCAGCAACTATTACCTCATATAACATAATGTCCCAAGGAGCTATGACAACACTACAGCAGCACCACCAATAACAATAACAGCAACAACAACCCCTACACTGAGCATCTTACAATTCCTTTCAAGTACGGTAACAGAATACTAACAACTACAATACCACCATGATCATCCTTTATTTACCTTATGCATGGTACTATATCCTGTAAGATCATGAGAGCTGTACTGTCACCTTATGCAGGATAATATATTTATCACAATGCTGTCATGCAGCAACATTTCAACTTTCATTCTCGCTTCCCTAATCCTTATCACTACTTTCATACCAAAAACTTTAAAATGATGTTATGGTTTACACACCTGCAAATCAGTAAAACTGTAAAAGTTGAAATGATGAAAAACAGGCAATGACTTTAATAACAAGAACTACAACCACACCACCACCACCATCAACAAAACCCTTTACCGTACTTACTTTCAGCAAGGTAATGTCTCCTTCAAGCCGTGATCGCTGTACGGCCAGCTTTTCCTTGTCCTCCTGGGCCTGCCTCAAGTTTCTCTCCGCCACCTCAAGCCGAGTGTTCAGGAGATTGATGGTGTCGCTTAGCTCGTTGAACCGGGACTGGCCCTCCTCTGGTACCTTGCAAGAAAATGTGGAGTTAACCCTTTAGGCACAGTGTACAGGAAGAAGTGAGGAGTGATGAAGCACAGCAGATGTGAGCAAAATTAGTCAGCTTGTTTTCACCTGACACAACTGGGCTATTCCCTAAACTTGAACACTACACTGTGGTTGCATGAAATTCGATGAGCCTTCGTTATGATTTAGCACAATCTCTTTCAGTACATGTCAAATCGATCCTTTAACCTGACCACACTAAACGATCAATTGAGCTGAAAGGGGTTAAGGAAAAGGAAAAGGATGGAACAAATGCAACAGTGACAAAATCAGAGGCTATTTTTATAAAAGATCCTAACCAATTTTTACAATAAATAAATCCCGGTGACAGTAAAGAATAATCACGTCATTTTCTGTTTTGTATTTTTTCATTTTAACATTCATTTTACTAAGGCTGTGAAGTGCTTGGAAACTGTAAAAGTGAAGTTAAGTGTATTAAATGTAGCAGGAGTTGCAAACCCAGGCACATCTGAACGTGAACCCTGTGAAATGCAGGCTGAAGCTTCTTGTATGAGCATGCAGCTTCACCGTCTAGTCATATCAGTGCCACCAGATCAGGCATCCCTCTTCAGTACCATATCCTAAGGCTGACGAGGTTAACAGACAAGCACCATACCTTTGCACTAGCCAGCTGTGCCTTGACTGTCGTATTCTCATGTTGCAGTGAGGTCAACTGTGCCATGGCCTGTGTGACCTGCTGCCGTAGCTGCTGCTGTTGTGCCTCGTTCTGCTGCCGCCATTGTACCACCAACCCCAGTTGTTGTCGCAGAGCAAGGTTGTTCTGGGCCACCGTCTCTGGTGGCATCAAATTACCCCCTTGAATCCAGTAACATACCTTTATATTGTATTTTATTCTCTACCTTCAGACAAGTATATTAAGCTTTGGGGAAACCTCCTACATTGAAAGTGTTAATGAAGGCTGTGTCTAATGCCTCCAGTCCAAAATGTCTCTCCAAATAAAACTGTCTGGTCAAAGAATATTACATAAAACTCATCATCAGAATGAAGGGGTTAAATCAAATTAAGTGTTACTTTTCCATCCTGGTTATTTCTCACCAACATCCAAGCTTTTCTTGCTCCATTTTCTCTGACAACCCCCTCTATATCGTAAATCATATGCATCCATAACAAATATATTTCCTTCTCCTTCCTCCCCTCACCCCAAGGAAAAAATAAATATATATTTTCTCTACACAGGGTCACCATTCATGAGATATATTCTCATTCAGCTCCCCCCCTCAAAAAACAATTTGAGCTACGATACTGTTTACATAAACACACCATTCTTGTGATATGTATCTCTTCAGCTACTCTCTCTTCACCCTCCCAAAAGAGCTATAATTATTTTCTTTTCATAAATACATCATTCACTGGAAATATCCTTTTCCAGCTAGTGAAGAAAAAGTAAAAGGCCTCTCACCTTTCAACTCCAAATTTTCATTAATGACCGTTCGTAGTTTTAAGACAAGGTCATCTAAATTCACAGATCCTTCAGTTGACAGCAGTGATGACAATGACTCCTGAGGAGGAAAAGCAAAAGTCAGTAATTATATTTAATAAGCAAAGCATATTACCACATATCCTTCGTTTCTACTATATTACCCTCAAAGTGATTTCAAAGCTGTTGCCAAACCCCTTTTTTTTCCTTAATCCAAAAAAATGTATTTCCCATTGACAGAATGCTGCAGATGTTCTCAAGAACATGCAGTTCAGCTCTCACCATACTGAATGCGTTCAACAGTATTAGTAGGCTTATACAGGGGAGTGCAAGACTTGGGTTGTAAAATCAATATCAGTACCTAAAATATGACAATGTTCTGTACCTAACAATCCACAACTAAGAAAGATGCTGTACCTATACTGTCTATGTCTTGAGCTTGGCGACTCACCACTTACCTGTACTTCCAATGTGATGCCATTAGCGGATGTGATGGTGGGTGATGTCATCAGAGGGAGGGACTCAACACCTGGACTGGTCACACCACACAGTCCACCCTGACCCATTTCGGGCTGGTCTGGCCGCACCATTACACCTGGGGGTTGTCATAACTCCAGCTTAAGTTCAGTGGTAAAAAAGAGTACAGAAACTTCTAATCTACTAAGAATATGGCTCCCTGAGAAGATTTTGCAATGAATGTGCCACTTCCAGACACTAGATATGTTGAACTTAGTTTATTACTCACAATTTTTTTTTTTTTTTTTCCAGTGCCAATAACCTCCAGTCCCTTCAAAATGTGTCCAGAACTCTAGGTATCCCAAAATGAACTGAATCGTAAACTTTTCCCTTTTGTTCAGGTTTCTTTGCACAGATAGGACAAAAATGCGTATACACTCAAGTCTTCATTATCACAGTCAGTCAGTCCTCATTACAAGTTACAAATGTGTGCAGAAATACTGTATCATAAAGGTACTGTATATCAGAAAGGAACTGGCACATGATCTTTACATGTATCAATGCAATGTTAACATATAATTTCTGTTATAATCTCATAGGACAAAAGAATATTAAAACATGCAATGGACAAGGAGAACTTTTATGTACCGGTACATGTATTACAGTGACCACTAATATCAATCCATCTCCTTATGACATCTAATGAGACAGAGAGCAATAACTTATGAAACCCTTAGATGCAAGTTTTAGAGCAAAAAAAAAACTTCTCTGAATACAGTGCATGCATTTTATTACTTTAAAAAAAAAAAAAAAAAGAATGATATTAGTGTCCACAACTGCATCGTACCATAACTGTTTTTTGGGACAATGTCTGTTATTACCAAACTATTAACAAATATATGCAATTTTTCTTACTTACAATCATGACTGTTTAGGCTGGCTGTGGGAAGAATAATTAAGAGTCAGTACATTATCCTACGGCCATAGCAAAGCTCAGGGGGTTACAAAATTGTCCATCAGTCCTCCCATAGACATGAGTGTGTGTGTGTGTGTGTGTGTGTGTGTGTGTGTGTGTGTGTGTTTTAAGAGACAATGAATGGAGGAAGGAAAAATGAAGGAAAAAAAAAAAAAAAAATGGTACAAATTTAAGTCTATCTACCTACCTATTACCAGACGCCATAATCCCGTAAGGGGTGGCCATTTGACTCCAAGTTAAGTACATACAGTAATTCTTTCAATCTCAAGACAAGTAAGAACATTCCCAAACATCTCTCCCTCAATTTATTTTTAGATATGGTTGGCTAATATAATTTTGTACATTATATATATAGAGTATGATGGCCATGTGGAGAGGATGGAGGGTGGAAGACTGACGAAGAGAGTGTATGTGAGTGAGGTGGAGGGGGAAAGAGGGAGGGGGAGGCCGAGGATGAGATGGAGGGATGGGGTGGAGAGGTATATGAGAGAGGGGGGTGTGAGTTGGGAGCAGGGGAGTGAAATGGCAGGGGACAGGGCAACTTGGAGGCAATTTGTTTGTGGCCACCCCAAACGGGATTGAGGCGTCTGGCAATAGATAGATAGATAGATAGATGATGATATTAGAATGATAGCCTATATATAACACTGATGGGGATGCCAAGGTATACTAAGCAAAGCAAGTAAGTTGGGAAGAAATGATAGGGAACTTTCCTAACCATCTAGACTATGGGCCATCTTTTTACCATCAGATGATTTTATTCAGCTGCAAATAATAATAATAATAATAATAATAATAATAGCTAATAATAATAAGCTTATTTGGTTTGGCATATATAATCAGTGTGGCATATGAAAAACACTGAACAGGTGTTTATAAGTACCATCCATGCTTGAAACCAACCAAGGCTAACCCAATAAGGCCTCTGTGGCGTATTTCCATTGGGGTCCTTCTTTTGGGATCAGGATTAGCTGGGGGCAATTGGGAGTACTAAGTCTTATTATAAAGGTAATCTTAGCTTAGGTTATATGAATTTGTAAACACAAGATTATAACAAATAAAGAATATTTGTTTGTTGGTAACATACTTAAAACTAACATTGAAGTGTCTAGCAGTACAAAAATATACATCAGCATCTCTGATGGAGGCTGCCTGTTGAAGGTTTCTATTCAGATTTTTCGTGAAAGAATAAAGACTTCTGCTTGCTTTTATACTGTGAGACAAACTGTTCCTGTCTTTGGCTGCTGCACTGTGGACTACATGCAACGCCTTCAGTCCTTCTGTTTATGCATTATGAAGGGGGTTAGATTAATGGAGATTGCCTGGGCGTGATGGGGTGAAAATATTAACAGTATGAAGAATTTAAAAATGGGAAATAAATGTTGTTGTTGTGGTCTATCGTTTTTACTTTATTTTAGGCCTACCGTAACCTAAGTACAGGTAACAGACGTAACCTAACCTGCCTATATGAGGAGTGTGACTCAAAAATGTCAAAAATACCAAAAAGATTAATGTTAAGTATGAATGGGTTGAGGTTAATGTTGATTGTTTACAGAGATGCACTGCTGCTGTGACTATTATTAACTCTGACAGTCCATATTTACAACTTTTACACTAATATATAATACACAGCGTCCCCAGCCTCGTTCAAAACCTGCAAAGAAACTCAAAATAGTGAACAAATAAAGCTATAATGTCTAACTTACTTATAAAATTGAGAATCAGCAAATCGCCACTTCCGCTTGAAGGAAGCTGCCCCCTAGGCCAAAATAATCAAACTCGAAGGTCACGTTCTTTCCCTTCTGATGGCCACGCAGTACAATTAAATTTCAGCGCCTAACAGAACATCATATACCAACCTTTTTTTTTTTTTTCCTCGCCTTAGGATGGAGCGAAGAAGGGTATAGAAAGCAAGAAAAATCCGATAAGTACAGTTTGGCAAGGCTTGGAGGGGCAGAGAGGGGTAGTGAAGAGTATGTGAGGTAGAGTACAATATGACTGAGTGAGGAGGGGTAAAACAGAGATGAGACAGGGTACAGTATGATGGTCGGTGGTGTGAGGTGAGGTGGGGTGGGTTAATGGTGGGGTTGGGTGAGGCAGAATGGGGTTGGGTAAGGCAGATTGAGGCAATGGTGGGGATGGATGGGGTGGAGTGGAGTAATGATGGGTTGGGTGGGGTGCATAGGGTAAAGGTGAGATAGGTGGGGTAGAGTGGAGTAATGGTGGGTTGGGTGTGGTGCAGTGGGGTAATGGCGGGATTGGGAGGGGTGGAGTGGGGTAATGGTGATGTTGGGTTAAGTGCAGTGGGGTAATGGTGGGGTGGTGTGGGGTAATATTGGGGATGGGTGGGATTGAGCGGGATAATGGTGGGATGCAGTGGAATAATGGTGGGGTGGAGCGAGGTAATGGGGGGCTAAATGGGGTGGTGTGGGTAATGGTGGAGTTGGGTGGGGCAACAGTGGGTTGGGTGGGGTAGTCGTGGGGTACAATTCGGTAAGGGTGGGGTTGTGTGAGATGGAGTGGGAGCAGTGGTGGGGCTGGGTGAGGTGGATAGGGTAATGGTGGGGTTGGATGTGTCTCCAGCTGTAGTTTAGCCCATTTCTTTATGATGAATGCAAGTCTGTTCTACGGCACAAATAAAAAAAAAAGTTATTATTAAACCAGTACCTTAAGAGTGTAATGGTGATTCATTTGGTGCGGAGGAAACATAGCTGTCTAACACAGAAATTCCTGATAGGGAGGATTCAGCCATGTAAAAAATAAACAAGTTTCCCCTTTCACAGCTAAAAGAAAACGTACTGAAAGGGGAAACAATTCTATCAAAATGGATTATGACCATGAAAGGTGGCTGTGTTGTTGAGTATGCAAACTTCTTATCTCGGGGGGGAGGGGGGGAGTAAACTGCTAGTAGGCTATTATTGTTTTATCTGCTGATTCCTTTGAAATTTTCCATTTAAGTAATAGACTGTTGTAATAGGGCCAATATCTATGAAATCTATCTGACCTCACTTTTTTTTTTCGATACATGTCCCTCTTATACATTATTGCGTAGCAGCTACTGAACTTGAAAAAAAATTCTCCCAGCCACGAGAGTGAAATAGAGAAGGTTCCCACCCCCTAAGTCCATCTAAACTTGCAAGAACACCTGCACTTTCCTACAGTCAGTCTGTTATGGTCTGACACAACTAGACTACTCCCATAACATTAATATTATGATGTAATTATGTGACAGCTGTGAACCTTTAGTTATGAGTCTCCTTGGTTACTAAACAAATCAGTACTCCAATCTGACAACACTTGCAACTGCATTATAGTCTCATCAGTTTCCATAACTTACTTTCTTATACTGTAGTCACTTACCATACACATTTATTTTTGGCCTACCATGCCTCCTCCCACTTTCATACTCACAGACTCTCTTCACCAACCTTTATACATCCATTCCCTTCCTATGACCTTACCATCTATGCACACACTGCTATCCACCTATCAAGAATCAGGTGGTGGCAATAATCATTCACTTATTGTAGTGCTGCCTACTTTTTCAATAACTGTTTTTGTTTTTCTTTATGCAAGGAAGAAGGGACCAAAGGCTGGAAGCCCACATGATTGTTCCTTCCAGGACAAAATAAAAACACTAAGTGCCAAACTCAAGTTCCACTCAAGATGCCTGGACACACTGTATTTACAAGACTAGAGGTCAAAGGAAGTGGGAAATAAGACAGAGGAAGACAGGTCCAGAATTAACCTGTTGCACACATGAAGGACTAGGAGTAATGGTTAACTCTTGCATTAGAGGGCTGGACAGAAAGGGGATTGAGACTTTGCTGTTACACACTCACCATAGTGATGGAGTGACAAGCCTGTTGCCTGTAACCCAAGAAACTAATTACGATGAAGGGTGGTAACCATGTAAGAAACTAAGTGTGATCTGGAGCCTACAATGATGCCTCTATTAATCAAGTGAAGGGATGCAAATGCAGTGTTCATCACACAAAGCACACACTTCCCAATGCCTTACTCTCCACCGCAAGTAGACATCGGTTCACTGCAATGGACAGCCCTGCAGGGGCATTTTCTTGCCTGCAGTTGATGGGCTTGCTTGGCCAGGCAGACTGGGGTTTCTCTACTACTCCTACAACTACTACTACTATCAACATATTTTTCCTATATCCAGACAATTTTATTCAGCTTGGGAGAGACTTCACATTAAGAGATAGTCTTAATTAATTAATACATTGCTACTCCTCACCCTGCCCTAGGGTGTGAAAGGAGGTCCAGATGATGATTATTACTAGATCCTCCTAAAGTGATTAAAACTGCCCAGTAAGGCAGTACTGTAGTAGCTAGAATAAACCAAGGAAACACATCACTGTTCTAAGTGTCAAATATTCTGTTACCCACCTCTTACCATTCATATCTGAAGGGGGTCCATCTTGAGTCACAGTGGTTGTAACTTCTCCAGAAACACTATTCCCTTATGAAGCTGTAATCTTCCATCCAATGTCCTTATCCTATTCAATCTTAACATCTACTGTAAGGTAAGAAAAGCATGTGGTTATTAAAGATATTTTATTAATTAACGTTACTTTATACAGTCATTTTTTGCCACTGGATTACAACGAAACACTTGTAAACTCACTCCCTGAACAAAGATCCATGCTAAAAGTCTGGTGGGACTTTTGCGCCTGCTTGGTGTGCCAGGTAGATCATCTCCTCTGTAAAGGAAGGATAGAGATTATAATTTTCATCATGACCAAGGATGATGTGAAAGGATGAAATGGGTAAATGAAAAGGAAGGGCAACCAAATGGAATGGGACAGGACAATGAGGAGGCAATTTATCTGTGGCCACTCTCTTACAAAAAAAAAAAAAAAAAAAAAAAAAAAAAGGGGGGGGGGTTAGGTACGATCCAGAAACAAAGAAAAATAACAAGAGGCATAACTTTGCTAGCTTTAGAAGACAAACTGATTTTTTCCCCCCCCTCAATTTTGGGGGCCTAATTAAATTTCATGTGTCAAATACTATGGGTTCACCTCCAAGTGCACTACTCCATATTAAAGTGAGAAGAAAAGGGATTGAAGTTCAATGGAAATTATGAGGCAAACACAATCTAACAACAGGGCTCCTGGGTTGAAAAGGGCAGCAGCTTATGTGATATGGCAAGAGACGCATACAAAGTGGAAATGAGGATGTTGAGGAATGTGTGTGGAGTGTGGAGAGTGGACAGGATAAGGAATAGCTGATGTGTTTTCTGAAAGATGTGGAGCAGGGAAATCTGTGGATGCCAGAGCTGAAGAAAGTGTGCTTAAATGGTATGGTTATGTGGAGAGACTGGGTGTGAACAGAGTGCTGAAAAGAATATATGTGAGCGAGTTTGAAGGTGGAAAGTGGTGTGGTAGGCCAAGAAGGTAGATAGATATAGTAACTGACGGTGTACAAAAGTGAGGCATGGAGAATGATGAGGCTAGGGATGTGACAGTTGATCATGCTGGTAGGAAGAATTTACGTGGAGTGTACAACAAGGGTTTGGCACACTTGTTCTATCCCAGTGATGTAATAGTTGTCAAAGTGAATCTAGTTGACAGGCGGTACAAACCACCAAAGTGTAGATGATTGTGTTTGTGAGGTGGAGTCATGATTCTCGGAGCATGAATGATGAGTGAGTGGGTATGTGACCCATTCAACTGGGAACTTTGGTTAGTTTCTCCTCCTGTCAAGTTTTTTTTATGGCTCTCTGGACGTTACCACACTCCATCCTAGGGTGGGACAAGGGGTATGGATGATGATGATGATGATGATGATGATGATGATGATGATGAGGAGGAGGAGGAGGAGGAAGTAAGTAAATCAAGTTATAATGAGTGCTTCTCAGTATATGCATCTACCTGCATCATAAGGGTGTGTTAACTGAACATCACAGCATCAAGACTACTAGTATCAACACTAACTTCTTGGCTATGATGATGTCTTCCTCCTTATTTTATAAATGCTACTACCAGACAGTTTTATTTTTGGGTGGAGGGGTCAAGGACCCGAGGTTTGGGCACGGCAATTCATCCTATCACAGGCAACTGATCATTATTACTGCAATTGCTGGAGCTGTATGCTGCCAGAGAACATCTTCAAATATAAAAAGAAACAAACTGATGCATGATTTCTCCTAACGAATCCCAATACTGAGGCTGGCCATGGCAGAGCTGATATTTTCTATGGACTGGAAGTAAAGCTGACAAAACCAGCCAAGTACTTCCCAATAGTGGCTGGCTGGGAAAAAAAATCTCTGAAATATAATTCTAATATTTGTAAGTGTGAATCCCAGCTTGGACTCTGGCTCTATGTACTTGCGGTTTAGTTTCTTGCCTAAGCATGATGACTGTGTGGGTATACCATTTTTACTCTAACTTGGCCAAAAATTGCCATCACTCCAACTTGAATGCTGAGTTGTAACAACAGATCAACACTAGAATATGATGCCAGTCATGAACAAGTCCTGTGGAAAGGACAAAAGGACTACAGCATCGTTTTATTCTGCCACTGAGCTATGTGAAATATGTTGCAAAAGAAGGAATATCTGGGAGCTGGGAGAAGTTTAGGTCTTCTATAGTTACCTAGCTTGTAGTCATACGTCACTATCATAGTCGCACCTCTCAGGGTTAATGGCAGCTACCCTCTACTAATCTTCAAATCCACTGATGCATCATAATTATCTCATTTTCTTATCAGCCTGGAAGTCTAGTGGTTACACTTCACAAACCAAAATAATAACCTTACGTTGTGCATGGGTTTGAAGCTTCCTAAAGTGACTTCCACATGACAGAACAAAACAATACTGAAACAGGACAACCCATTCACCACAATGACATCTTTATATTTTGTACTCCTGCTGCTGCGATTTTTTTTTTTTTTTTTTTTTTTTTTTTTTAATTAATAAGGTGAAACATCTTGCATTGTGTGGGATCCATACAACCTTCATTAATCGGTTCACTGCTACAAAATTTTGCTACAATTTTTTCCAGCTTTATAAAAACTTCTGAAACTCGAGGGTATAGAAAAAAATATATATATATATCCCTTCAGTATATACTGGAGGTCTTTCCTACACTGCACAACATCATCTGTTCACTGGCCACAATAAAAAAAAAAAAAAAAATACCACTGGCGTATGGGGTTAGGAACTTGCCTCTGTTAAGCTTGGCCTTTTCCTCAGCCAGTTGTTTATTCCTGATGACAGCCTTCTTTGCCTCCTCCTCCCTGAAAATGTCTTCTTTCTTTTTAAGTGACCGGTAGTGGCTGCTTCCATATATCACACCCGTCAGCAAGGCGGCCCATCGACCAAACTGAAAAATAATATGCCATCATCATCCTGCCCTCTTTTTCCCATCAAAGGATTGGGTGAGGTAGGGTCCAGAAAGTTAGGAAAGAGAAAACAAGATAAAAGGAGAACTGACCAATGGTATAAACACAATCACTCACCATTCAAATCTACAGAAAAAACAGCACCCTCCACAAACCCACAACATCCACTACAGTACATGGCAGCACATCCACCCACACCAAGGAACATCAAAACAACACCCTGCACATGATACTATACACAAATACTGTCATCTCTCCTCCGTCGCCCACCTCAGACCAGCTTCCAGAAGCACATCCACACTCAGATCACTCGCCGCTCCATTCAGTCACTAAAAGACAACACACAGCTGCATGCACGGCCTCCTGACATCCATCCTTCTGAATCCTATCTCCCTCGTGAGGACAGGGTCCACCTGGCCAGACTGAGATGTGGGCACCATCCAGCCCTCTTAAGCTACCAGAAGAGGCTGGATGACTCCGTCGCTGATGCCTGTCCAAGATGTAACACAGCACCCCATACTATTAAGCACATTATGGAAGACTGCATTGCACACAATCACCTATGCCAACAACACAACATACACTCTTTGAGAGCTCTGTGGGAAAGCCCAGTCTCGGCCATGGCCTTCCTAAGGGAGTCGGGGCTGTTCAGCCAGAAATTTATAAATCTGAAAGCAGACTGTCAATGGCAAAAGAGGTTAGACTGGCTTAGGTTTGGCTTGGTTAGGTTAGGTTTGGTTATATCATTAAGTTTTCCACTGCTTTGACATGGGATACACTGATGTGTCCAGTCAGAGCAATGGTTGGTAGAAAATGTGGCTAGTCGGTGTGATTGTCGCTAAACACTACAATGGGCGACCTGGCCACTTCCTTAAGTACCTTAAAATACGTATACTTTGTAATTTTCCAATTCTTGCAATCACAATGGAACAATTAACTATCGGTGCTGCTTGTGTACCAAATTACTTACAATATTGGTGGAATCAGCGTGCCCATTTGGTAAAGAATTAACGTACCGTAAATACTACCACAGATGTCAGTGCCCAAATATCATTATGCTGCGAAATAAAGATGAATATACAAAACTGGTAAACTTCTAGTTTTGAGGCATCATTAAGTGGAATTTACTGTTTATTTCGTAGTTTGATTGAGGTAGGCTATGCTTGGTTTCTTTGTAGGGTCTTCCATACAAAAGCAAAATTAACCCATGAATGACAGGATGAAATTTAATGAGAATTTCTTGCGATGCCCCTAAATAAGAACTTCACCTACGAAATAAAAAAAGGCTCAAGAGCAGAGAATACACAACACTAATCTGCTGACGACCACTACCAAAACAAACAGACCGGCAGACAATCCACCATATTTTCCTCATTGTCACAGCCCATACACATTGATTTCTTCTGTTTCACACCGAAGGGAGGTGAAAAATGTCTAGAATTACCATCCAAATTTTGCAACTGAGCGAACGACTTGCCTTAATTAGGGGAGAAACACGGACCGGTGCTCCAAGGGTCGCCATCTTGTCGGAGGAGTCCTAGCAGCTGAGCAGACGACTTGATTTTTGCTATTATATATCTAGCTTTTATTTGTAAAGTATTTAATTAAAAATGAGTGTAAAATTAGTGTTTTTTCAAATCTTTAATTTTACTTGGCTCAAATTAATGTTTCATAAATCTCCGATTCTCTCTCCCACTCATTCTTAACAACAACGCAGCAACTTGGTAACAAGATAGAAGTACGATTTTGTGTGGGGTCAGTATAGCGTGAAAATCTTATTCCTATCAATGTCAGCGATATTCTACTTTCCCTCTCGTGCGTAGCGCTGTTCTAGCGAGTTCTTACAGCAGTTAGTGCTCATTCAGCGCTGCAGTCCAAACGCCAGCATAATAAACAGAGGACTGAAGACAATCGCATAGACGGAGAATTGCTGCTGAATTTACGTGTTCTACGCATTATCCTTTTCAACAATGAGTGAGAGTAAGTTTGACTGGATGTTTACAATATGGCTATACTAAATAATTTCCCTTATTTTAAGAATGTCCTGTTTGTGAAAAGTATGGGCTTGATTGGCTGTTACGCTTCTTTAAAGATCTTTTTGTTTCAAATTAATCAATGGTAATGATGGATTTGAGATGGCCTAGCAAACTGCACAAGAACAGGGTTTGATCAGAATGCTTATACAACAGCTGCTCCACTTGAGACAATATAACACGATGATGATATATACTTTTACTTGCTGCTTACCCTACAGCTTACTTTATATATAATTAAACATCCTTCACGGGTTTTCTACTGTAGGTTGGGTTGTTTTCTGGACTTTACCCTCTATTTGGCTTGGGGTCTTTGTATATCATGCATTCAATCATTTCCTCATCACAAAAATTCCTTGTCAAAAATAAGAATGCTCCCCATTAGCCATTTGTCCTATAATTTGGTTCCATATCTTAGAGCAATGAGGTAACATGAACACTGGCTCAAACAAGAAGAGCAATACTGTAATAATAATAATAATAATGAAGGTAATACAGTACTGTAATAATAGTAACAATTAGTGAAAGAATATGAATCCTAGGTCATAAATTTATAAGGCTTAAATGCTTCATTAGTAAGGTAATAACTGGCAAATAATTAAACAGGGTGGTCCACATATAACACTCCTTTTCCACAATGCCAGATGATTTTGTGTGTGTTGTGGAGACGACTCAGTCACTTAAAACCAACTCTTCATCATTTGTTTCCTACTCCCACTGCTACACCCACACCAGCAAACTTAGCCATCCCCACAGCACTTGATTAAGAGTTTCTATAATCACGATGTGTGACTCTGAGGTTGTTATTATCGTGCCCTGGCATCCTACCATTCAAAAGTTCGTCTGATTTCTTGTATAATACGAGCTGCATGTGATTTATGTATAATAATATTTGTGTATAATATATTCATGCATAATAATATGATTCGTGTATGATACGAAATCGGATGCACTTTTGAATGGTAGGTTGCCAGGATATGATAATGACAACCTCAGAGTCGTGCACTGTGACTATAGTGGAGTGCTATATATGGGCAACCCTGTATGTGCTGAGACACTATTTCATACAAGATGATGTAGCTGATTCTTGATGGTTTCCACTATAATACACAGCTCTAGACTACGGTACTTACCAAATGTATTTCACTTAAATAGAAGTAGTTTTAATTATTTATAAACAAAGACAATTTGCTACAAGGTACAGCTGATGACAGAAATATCTACTCACCTCAATATGATAACAAGACTGAGCAATAATTTTCAAAACCCAGCCAAAATATCTCCGGAATTCAACAATGCCTTTCTGTTATGGAAAAGTTTGCAATACTGCCTAATTCACATTTTTATAATACTGTACTGTACTGATGATGATGATATACTACAGCACAATGTATTTCCAGACGACAAAGTACTGCGCCAAAACCGTGGTCTGGGGCCGCTTTTGACCAACATAGGTGGCAGGAAAGGACCATTACTTAGTACACCTCCTGCAGGAAACAGTGGTGCAGTGCCACAGAGAAGTAAGTTTGTTGCTGTTTGTGGTGCGTTTGTTATTTTTGTTAGTTGTGTCTTGTTTTTGTTTGGTATTGTTGTTGTGGTAGTGATGGTGTAGTACCAGACTCATAGGCAATGTGAACACTGTGTACTGCCAGCCGAAGCTGCCCATTTTCATGCAGTTCATCATTCTCCTTCCTGGGTATACTGAGGGATGTTAATATAACCAGGCAGTGGATCTAGTCAACTAAATCAGTGCCACCAGGCAAAGGCATCCCTCTTCAGCTATACATTCAGATCCCTAACTCTTTTCAGCTTGGTTGATGGCCATATGCAGTCACATGTCAACCTCTGTCTCTTCGCCACGCTGTTGTATCTTTGTCTCTTTTCTGTCGCTACTTCAGTGGTCACTGTTCATCTGAACTGTCTGTTTGCATCCCTTCACCACTACGACGGGTGCATAACACCCGTCTAGCAACAAACTCTCATCCTTTTTCTGTCCTACTCACAGATGCAAGAATTAACTGTTACTCCCAGCCCTTCATGGATGCAACAGGTCAACTCTGGAACTGTCTCCCTCTGTTAGTACTTCCTACTGCCTGTGATCTCCAGTCTTTCAACTACAGTGTGTCCAGGCATCTCAAAACGAACAGATCTTGAAAATTTGGCACTGTCATCTTGTTTTTGTTTTTTCCTTGAGGGAATAGTTTACAGGCTGGCCTTTGAGTCCTTCTTCCTTGGAGAGAGAGAAACAGAAACAAATAATTGGGTCACTTTGACCTGTAAACTAGGAGACTCATTTCTTACCTCACAACTAAGGCTCGTAGAAAGTCATGCAATCACAGTACAATTCGTATCATTCATAAAGGCTCCACAGTGCTTGCATACGTCAGCCTTGGTCACCTACTAGCAGCTCTCCGCACTGATGGATGTCTGGCAGTACAGTCCTTCAGTTGTGAGAGTGACCCTTGAATGAGAAGAAACTAATTATTGTGAGTCAGTTGAAGAGAATAAGTGCCTGTTCACATGAAGGGCAGGAATGGACATGTGCCTGTGTCTGATGTAGCAGAGGAGGCTTTGTTGCACTTCTCTATGTAATTTCAGCCTCACTCCTTATTTTCTATTGTATGTTATTTGTATCACTTTTACACTGACATAGTTTGTATCTGTAACACACAAGAGGCACAGCAGGCAAAATAAATCACTATGGAAAAAATGCAATAAAACCTCCAAAGCCACTTAGCCACCGTAATATATGGCTGACTTACACCATAACATAACTCTTTTGTTTGAAGTCTCTTGGGGGGGAGTCATGATGATGATATGCAATCCACCCTGTTTATATTCTTTTCATGTAAATGTGGCTTAGAATTGCCATCTCTTCATCTTGAGTGTTCAGTAGTAACAATAAACTAACACTAGAAGTGTTAGTGAAGTGTAATGGAATGGATATATAATCAGGGCTTTGTCATATTGTACCATTCAGCCAAGTGAAATAAGCTGGGATAGGACACAAATCTGGGCCATGTTACAGCGAAACATGAATAATGTAAACTGGGATGATTCTCATTTGTGACAATAAACAGACACTATAATATGATGCTAGTCATGAAGAAGTGCTGTTGAAAGAATGTAGACTCACAGACCTGTCTAGTTTTGCCAGTAAGCTACATAAGCCACAAAAAAAATATATATATATATATGGCCAATGTTAAGATGAAATAAGTATGCTGGGATGATGATGATAGCTGTAACAATAAACGAATACATGATACTAGTCAGAAATAAGTGCTGTAGAAAAGATACAGAGCCATAGTATTGTCCTCTGCCATTGAACTAGAAAATATAAGCTGCAAAAAGACAAAAATCCAGACCAAGTTAAGGTGAAAAGAATGTAATGTGAACTAGGATGATGAGTAAACAGTGATTCTTTACAGGGGAGGCAAATACATCACGGGATCAGGGCTTTGATCCCAGTGCACAAGGCTTCTCGGGCTGGGGAGACTTAAATTCCAGGCCCATGGGAGGAAACCAGTCCCGGAATGATGAAGGTATGACACACGTTTATTTTTTGTAACATTAATAAACATTTGCCCCTTTTATTTTTTGTCATTCATGATTTTACTCAGCTTAGGAGAACATTTTCCACACTAGAGGGGTTGAATACAGCCTAAATACACACAAATATAAGACACTCTTCCTAAGCTGAATAAAATCATCTAACAGCAGGGAGAATAAACAAAATCGGACATCACCTGCATTCTGTGAGTTAAGGCTAAACATTTCTTGTGTTAGATGTTGGAATCAAAATTAATCAAAGGATAGGTTTTGAGAATTGTGGATACCAAAATACCTTTGTACAATAGTCTCCTGTATATTTTTGTGTTGCTAGATACTCTTAACTTTATTGTCTATATAGTTATGTGGTTCTGTCTGGTACCTACCATTAAAAATGCCCTGAAAAGGTTCGGAATCTTTGTGACGTGAGAGAAATACTGAATTGAATTGTGTGTATCACTACTGCTGTGCTTTATACAAGGAGATGAGGTGTAGTGAGTCAGAGAGGAAATATCCCTGTGCTGTATACAAGGAGATGAGGTGTAGATGGAGAAAATACCCTGTGCTGCATACAAGGAGATGAGGTGCAGCGAGTCACTGAGGAAATACAGTACACCCTCGATATAACAAACTACAGTCAAGTCACTTATGGCGTGTGCTTCTATGGCATGGTTTTCTATGACACGGCAAGGTGCCAGACCCAAAAAAGCGAACCACACACTTAAACTATACCTATGGTGCGGGCGTGGCAAGGTCTGAAACGTGCCTCTTGCCTCGGAACCCCCAAACCTACCCCTTCCACTTAAGCACTATCTTCGTCGGAGTCAGGTACATACAGTATTTTATGCCCTTAAAGCCCTTTATTATTTATTGTTTAGTGTTTAGTTTGTGTGTAATACATGCATTGACTGATTGCTTGATTGTGTGCGTGTGTAAAGTGGGGTGAAAAGGAGGACTTTGGGTGAATGTCCAGAACCAAATTGCATTTTTCCCATGGGTTTAGTTATTTGTATGGCGCGGTTTTCTATGGCATGGGCTCAGTCCAGAACCAATTAGTCATGCCTTAGGCGACTTGACTGTAGTTGGTACCAGACCCCTAATATTAAAGCCAGGGATGCACAATAACAGAGCAAGGTCTAAATAGCTCTTTCTCAACAAATCCTCTCACGATGCTGGCCACCCAGAGACTGATACGGAGGAACACAGATGTGTGTGTGTGTGTGTGTGTTACACTAGTTGGTGTTGCCTGCACATCCATTCTTTTCATGAAGGAAAGTTGGTTAAGTGAACATAACTTTCTGCCGGTTCTAGGTGGTCATTAAAACCAAAATTCATTGAAAGAAGGTTTTATATATCGAGGGTTTACTGTAGCCCTGTGCTGTATACAAGATGAGGAGGTGTAGTGCAGTACTAAAGGTGGAGAAAATACCCCTGTGCTTTATACAAGATGAGGTGTAGTGGATCATAAAGAAGAAAATACCACTGTGCTGTATACATGGATATGAGGTGTAGTGAGTCACAGAGAAAATACCACTGTGCTGTATACATGGATATGAGGTGTAGTGAGTCACAGAGAAAATACCACTGTGTTGTATACATGGATATGAGGTGTAGTGAGTCACAGAGAAAATACCACTGTGCTGTATACATGGAGATGAGGTGTAGCGAGTCACAAAGGTTAATATAAAACGGAGATCAGCAGTTTAAGGGACTGAGCTTTGCTATGAAGTTGATGCTTGCTGTATCATGAATTTTTATTTCTGGTTATTGTGGCAACTCTCCAACTTAGTAAAGAAGATACTGTATTACTGACTTGGAGAACTGTCTGAAATATAACAGAATCTAGTGTTGGAGTTTTACCTCTGCTTCATGTGACAAATCTCCAACTAAGTGTACAAGATATTACTGATGTGGGAGAATTCTCTGAAATGTTACAGAACTGGGTGATGAATTTTTATGTTCACTTATCATCACAGATCTCCAACTTAGTAAGCAAGACATTACTAACTTGGAGATCTGTCTGAAGTGTAACAGAATTGGGTGTTCAGGTGGTAACTGTGAACTTTATCTTAGTTTATTCTAGCTTCTTCTAGATGATTTTTATTTTGCCAAAGACAGACTTCTGGCTCTGGAGGAGTTAGTCCTCATTAACCTTAATTACCACTACTATACGTGTCATTGAAGAGAAGGCTACATATGGTAGTGCTGTGTACAATGGGTTGTGAGGCATGTGTGGCACTTATCCAAGAGCCTGACCTCCTTCTACTTCCCTGCATCTCACCATGGAAAGGATCCTGTTCCACCACAATGGAGTGCTGGATTCCGACAGGGTGTTTGTACTGTACTATACGTGTAGGACAGCCCCACAGCAGCTGCTTACCTGTGAGCATTGAATCTGCTTAGGCAGACAGACTGGGGTTAAGCAACAGCAACAAATAAATTGAACAGAATCATCAGATTGAAGTGGTTAACATCACTGCTAAAACAAAGCACAACATGGGCTACCAGTGGATTACAGCAGACTGAACCTTAACTGTACAAGGCAGTCACAGCCTTATATAACACCTTTTGCCCACAGTGTTACCAAATGTTACCATAAGTGTAGTAACGGGAAAGTAACATATAAATAATCATGGAGTGGAAAGTGGGATCAAAGAAAAACAAAGTAATGTACTAAGTATATGACATTAATTGCTCAGACAGATAAATCATACCCATACACTGAAATTAAATGCCTGTATCCTCAGTGTCAGCACAGGTTCAGTATATGAGTGTGATTCACCAGCACTGGGTTACAATTAGTGTGTTTTGCTTCATTCAGTCATAATACATGACCCCAAAGCCTTGCATAACGCTTAACCCCAAAGCCAGCATAACGCTTGACCCCAAACCAAGTAGACCAAATGCTGCTGTGTAGACTCCAGCCTTGCATTATTAACCATCTCAAAATATTTCTCTTAACAGTTTCAATCACATCCAAAACAGCAGCAATTTATATGTGTATGGTAAAGCTGTCTGTCTATGTTGAGTGCATGCAAGTCAGCTCCTTCACTCAATTCACTCATACTTTTGTGCAGTTATATGGCTTCTGAGTTAAAATCCAAGTAGATTTTCACCGTTAGTACAGAGGTAATTCATTGTCCACCCTGTTCCGTGTCTTTTTACATAAAGACAGTGCAGCCAGAGTAATGCAAATGTTAATAGTGTACATTTTAATGGTGATACTGCAGCTTTTGGAGTGGTGGCTGTAGGTTCATTTGTACTCTCTAACAAGCAGAGTATGTTTTTACCCATTTGTTCGTTTGTTTGTCTTACAGGATTACTCCAAAACTAAAAGAGAGATTTGGACAGGGTAGATACCCCATGTCCCAGGGAACAATTGATTAACTTTTGGGACCGGTCCGGATCGTATTACAGATTCAGGATCCGGAAAACACATTTTGCGAAACCCTTATCAGTGATGAGAGAACCTAACCCATTATGAAGAATGGCTTGGAAATTACATTGCCCTTGTTGATGAGATGCACTCCACTGAGTGTCTCTCAAGTTTTATATGCAAATGAAAAAATTAATAGTGCTGATTTACCAGAATTTTCAGAGGTTTCAAAAAGTACATAATGATGGAAGGAATGCAGGAACTGTTGTGAAAAAATTAGAAAATATGTAGAACACTGCACATTCTCTAATTTTTTCATGTTTTTTTTGGGGGGTAATGATCATGCTTTCTTCTGTGTTGTTAGATTAGTAATGCCAGTTTGTCCAGCAACGGTTTTGTGTGTATTTATGAGACCCTGTGGAATGTTTTGCCCTGGTAGCTACTGGTCTCTTAAGCCAATCCCTGGCTTTGGGTGCAGCATTTCACTCTGTGGAGGGAAGGAATACTGGTGAGGATCATTGATGGGGAAGCCTGCACTGTGCAAACCTCCCTCAGTGGCATCTGTGGTGTGGCCAGTCAGGTTATTTGGGTAAGCTGTTTGTGGTGCTGGTGATGCCCAGGTATTTGTCGTCATTCCGAGTTGCCTGGCCAAGACTATCCCAGAGAGATGAGTCTGAGTTTTTACCTTGTGTGGTCTTGTTAGCCTTGTATGTGCCTTTTGGAGTGCAGCTCTGAGTTATCTTCTGTAGTGTTGTTTGCCATGCATATGCCTCTTAGAGTGTATACATTGCATCCTGGAGTAGGTACCTGAGACCCCCCATGGATCAGCAGTGAGCTCCACCTCCATCTTGGTGTGTGGTTTTCATGGTGGTCTTCATAGGCAGGAAATATTCAGTCTTAAGCAGAGGTGAGTCCAAGCTGACACTTGCACATTATTAGAACTCTTACTATGGTACGCATCTCAAGCGTCTTTTATCACACCAGATTCCAGCAATCCATGATAGGTTATGAGCTACTTTTGGCACTTGGTTTAGCTTGCAATCCATAGAAAGCAGCTGTACCCTGGCCAGCCTTAGTATGGGGATTACTTTAGAGGTTGCATGGTTTCATATGATTGACTGAATGACTTAAAAAGGATAGAAGGAGAAAGAAATCCAATCAGATGATATCACGCTTCCTCAGAAGAAATACCTTTACTTCGTAAGCCATGGTACAGCTGATGCTTTTCAAAGACTTGTAGCCAAAAGGTGCTCATCCATGATGCTTAGTTTTGTAACTTACACCGTTGTGCCTGTGGTGGGTCATTCACCCACTATCCTGCGATGCAAGGCCACTGCATCATCCAGGTTTCCACAGTGACCTCCCCTAGGTGTTAGCCTAGGTACCCATGTTACCTATCAGATTACAAAAGGTGGATGGACACCTGAAACAAGTGACACCAGCTGCCTAAACTAGGATTATAACCCTGGCACTGCCAGGTCAGTAGCTTCATAGGTAGCACTGCAAACCACTCAGCCACAGGGGTCGTGGCTAATGAGAATGGTGCTCTTGGTGTGCATGATGTTGGAGGCTGTTGATGATTCCAGTACAGGGTACCAGTAAGCATTTTCCAAGTGCACTTGTTGAAGAAAATGTGCCAGTGTGATGCTGCCTTAATTGTAAGCTGTTTAGTGAAGAACTTTACCGCTTCACTGCAGCGATGTACAGTATTTAATTCAGGCTACTATTAATCAATGTATTCAACTTACAGAGGCCCTCATTTTTGATGGCATTAATAAAATCTGTATTTAGCTTGAAATAGTGTCTCCTAAACCAAGTAAAGGTGTCTGGAAATGGTAAAAATAAAATATAAAATAAGCCACTGGACTGAAGACATTAACAATGCTCTGACTGACCTTGGTAATGATGAAAAGTTGTGAATACAGTTGCTCCTTACTTACAAATTTAATTGGTTTGGAGAGTTGGTTCATAACACAAAAAGCCTGTGGGTCTAGTCCTGTTCAAGGCCTTTTTTTTTTTACGTGTTCGACTCGGCATAGGCTTCATAAACTGCTCCCAAGGCCTAGTAGTCCTCCTACATACTATACACCTCTACCTGTCACCACTTTGGCACTAACACCCACCGTCCACATTGAATACATGCTAGGGCTGTCTCATACAGGACTGGTGTATTGGTATTAGCTGGGGTATTTTTACGACATGTCAGCGGGTCTTCTCGTAGATCAGTAAAGTCTGTTTTTGTGAAATTCAAATCCTTAAACTGTTCCCTGTCCCAGCGGGGATTTGAACCTGGGTCCGGTAAGACTGCAGGCCACCTCACTACCGACTGAGCCACCACCTGAACATTGGTGAACACAGGTAGAAAGTGAAATACTAATCTGTACCAGTTGTTTCAAGTCAACATAATAATTAATTCCAGTGTCTTTAAAACATAATAAGTCCTGTATAATATAATTCAGTACAGTATATGAAAAAAATGGAAAACAAAAAAGGGGGGGGAAATACGTATCTCTGAGTGTCTGTAAGTAGGAGAGCAACTGTAATCATTTAAGTTTCCTTCCTCTTGTAGGCTAATGTGTAACTGGTATTATGGTAGGAAATAGAAGAGACTCAGGCATGAAGCGAGATGGCGACCCCAAAGAAAGGGACGCCAGAGACTTCAAAAAGCCAAAACAAGATTACGAAGAGCCGCCCTCTAGGGAAATGAAAAACTGGTCTGCAATGAAGGAGTACAATGACGACCATAATAAGGAATGGTTTGCTTCAGAGAATGCGAGGCTGGGTAAGTGATTATGTATTTAAAGTACCTAAAGATTGAAGTTTAGGTGTGTGTGTGTGTGTGTGTGTGTGTGTGTGTGTGTGTGTGTGTGTGTGTGTGTGTGTGTGTGTGTGTGTGTGTGTGTGTGCACATACCTAGTTGTAGCAGGGAGTTGGTCTGACTATCTCTGTGAGAGAGAGAGAGAAAGCAAGAGAGAGATTAGGAGCGTATACAGGTTAAGAACTAAACAAATAAAGTAGCCTTCAGATCACATTCAAAATACTGTACTATAGCAGAGTAATATTAAGTTGTATTAATAACTGTAATATAACCTGGCATTTTGCAAAAGAACTTTGTCAGTCAAAATCCCTTTATAAACATGATTATATAATGATTTTAGGCAAGCTGTATGGTGAAGGTGTGATAACAGTGACCTACATCGAAAGTCAGGGGGGAAGAGTTGGTTATGCATGTAAGGTAAGTTATATATCCAAATCATTTACTCATATATACCCACATAATTCACCCATCCCAGCCGTTCTGTCATATCATTTACACAGTACACATATTGCAGTTGCCTACTCTCATGATATATCTCATTTATCCTCACCATTTATGCACCATATCTCTTCCATCGTACTTTATTATGTAAAAAGAAAGAAAGAAAAGACTAGGCCTGCAAAACTTGTCCACTTGTCTCTACCGAAGAAAATTCAACAAAAAGAAAGCCAAATTCAAGAGTTTAGCAATTGCATAAATGAAAGACGAAGAGCACCAGTTCACTCTTTCAGCAGCATTGTGACAGTATGTTGGCCTCACAGTATATTTGTGCCCTGAATTCAGAGTTCAAAACTCAAGCCAAGTTGGACATTTAAAGAGGGTGGTGGCAGCTTGTCCTCTCATATGATTGCCTGTCTTTGCGTGTTGTCATTTCATGCAATACTGATAACATTACAGATTCTAACACAGCAGCAGAACCACTGCAACACTTTCACATGCACCACTTACTACACACACCCTTCTCCATGCAAGCATCAGAAAGGGTCACTTCTGTCCTTCATCCTGGAGAATTGCTGGTCCTGTGGTGGACTCCATAATATGAGGTCAACTTGCAGTTTTATAAATATGATGAGTCTGTAGTTTGTAGTTAGGACAAGAAGCAGTGCAGTCAACGTGGTATGGCTTCTCATTAAAAGTCTGACCAGTTCCAATGACTGTCATTTTAAAATGAGGTGCTGAACGTGGGCTTCTCCGTGTATAATTCATTCATCCTAATTTGCCCTGTCACTTCCCATGTCTCACTAACATCCATACTCTCTCTCCCTCTCTCTCTCTCTCTCTTTCTCTCTCATTTACCATATCCATCCATGTAATTCTTGGCCTTCCTTGCCTCATTCAAACTTACTCACATGATACAAAGTTATATTGGTTTATTCTGAATGCTCTACATATACTGTACTGAAATATCTTACAAGTTTATTTCATACTTAATGGTGATATTCAGTTGTGGGCTGTTTAATATATTAGCTGTGTGGCTTTATACCCTTTTAATTTTTATTTTTCACTGCAGATCTGTCTTGCGGAAATGAATGGAAAGAAGTCGTTGGAGCTGCACTGTAGTGGTATGAAACACCTGAAGGTATTATGTTTCACTGGAAGTTTTTCGTTTAACTTCATTCATAAAGGCTCTGACATGTTTCCACGTATTGGATTTGGCCACCTAATGGCAGCTCTCTGTGCTGCTAAATCTCCAGCAGCCTCTCTTTTCAGTCCTTTACCCCTGAGGTCATACTGAATGACCTTGTTCCACGCCTTTTTCAGTTTGCCTCGCACAACACTACCCTCAGTATTCATACCTCTCACCCTTTGCACGCAGCTGTCATCCTCCATTCTTGTAAAGCTGCATTGTTGTAGCTTACATTTATGACTCCATTTTATTTGGACCAATCTAGGATTTTTTTTTCAGTTCATAGATTGTTCCTCTCTCTCTCTCTCTCTCTCTAAAAAATGCCCTGATTTACGATATAAAATGTCCTGATTTACGATATAAAATGCCCTAATTTACAATGTAATGACAGAAGCAACAGATGATATGACTAAAGAAGAGGGTGGTACTGTATATGCCTTTGTCATGCATGTAGTGTATGTTCAGTACATACAGAGTAACACACACACAAAAAAAGGAGGCCATGCTTTCTTATAAGAAAGCCCCGTACTATGGCTGGCCGTGGTACAGCTGATGTTTTCCATGGATTGGAAGCTAAACCAAGTGCCAAATGCAGCTAATTGCTTTCCAGCAGTTGCTGGGAAAAATATATATATATATATATATATATATATATATGTCTTGAGATTTGTAACTGTAAGAGTTCCAGCTTGGACATCCAATTCTGTGTGCAGTCACTCAGAAAAAAGATCACCAAGAGACTGTACTTGCGACTGAATATTTCCTGCCTAAGACTGATGACTGCACGTGTAATTACCAACCTTGTAGCCACACTTCACCCTCTCGGTAGTACCTTCTAGGGTCAGTGGTATCCACCCTTTGACCACCTAAACAGAGACACAAGTTTCCCATAATTTCTTCCACTTACAGCTACAGAACTCACTGTCCTTACATGGCAAACCCTCCCAAACTAAGAGAGGTCTGGTATGTTACTCTCCCCATAGATGACTTAATATCCACCCAAGAAGAAATTTACGTCTTGATTGTAGATGACGTAATTTATTCTATACGTATTCAGTATGGGAAAAGTCTCTAGTATCTAAGGGGTTTATTAAGGCTACACCTAACTATTCCAGCTCAAAATGTCTATCCTAAGCTGAATAAAATTGTCAGGGGGGGGGGAAGGAACGCAGCACGAGAGGAAGAAATAGCAGCTGGAAACTTGTCGCTAATTCAGTACATGCTGCAGTGTGTATGGCAGCTCAACAAGTACTTTTGATTTGATTTTTGAAGTCCCTTAGTATTCGTCACCACAGCAGAGAACTGCTTCATTATCAGAGGCAATATTGTACTGTATTTCCCAACTGTACAAGGCATGAAATGGGCAATGCAGAGTATACCTTCCTGATTACATGTGGAAAGGTTGGCAGTAACTTGAGGTGCTTTGTTTGGTAGAATATAAAACAGGATTCATTATGAATCAGCCAAAAAGATGTTGGAATGATGATGATGATAATGCAACCTCATATTCACAAACGCGTAGGTTTGGGAGTCAGTATGACTCCCAATAAAGGAAGGCTTCTAATGTTGTAACTTCAAGCCTTAAAATGGCAATATCTGTCATTGCAGAGAGTGTATGTTGTGTATTTTAAATCATAACTGTCATCATCATCATCATCATTTCCTTTTTGTTCCCTACTAGCTCCATGGAACCTCCTAACGGGGATGTCCTTGACACAACTACCAAAAGGCTCCTAATTTATATAAAGATGTTCTAACTAATGTAAAACTGATACTCATCAGTTTTCATTGGGTAAAACATTAAGAATTAACCTAAGTACAATTTTAAATAACACTGTGATTTAGGGGAGTACATGGAGAGACTGATCAGGCTATACTTAAGTGAACACGATTCCCGACAGTCATTCCTAGCAGTGAATCTCATATATTTGTGCAGTGATTACTGGTGTATGTAGAGATGGCCATGAATTATTTTCACCAATTCTGGCTTCTGACTCATATATCAGAAAGAATACACTGGGTTGAATGAATCGCCTCCACAGTTTTAACCACTTTAAGACAATTATAATTCTTGTCTTGGGTGGGTAAAACTTCATTTTTTAAATCAAATTAAATCAAATGATGTCAGGCTTCCTCTTATGGAATCCTCATAATAAAGCAAGTTATGACACAACTGATATTTCCTGTGGAATGAAAGCTAAACCAGGTGCCCCAAACCAGTTAATTATTCTTAGCTGCTGGAACTTAAGAGAAACTGAAATCTAAGATGTGTCAAGAGTTGTAATTATGTGTGAGTTGAATTTAGACTTGACTCTGTTTACATGTGGATGAGTGTTTCCTGCCTAAGAGTGATGATTGTATGGCTAGTTATATCAAGCTTGCAGCCACACTTCACTCCCCTGGTACTACCTCCCAGGATCAGTGGTAATCAGTCTGTTTTGTCTTACTGATCCAAATGTCAGTGATACTAAAAAATGACCGACAGACTGTGCACATAATTAACAGCCTCAGCATATACCCTAAGTCTTTGTATTATCTTGACTGTCCGATCATTCCATAAGTAGGCTAGATGGACTTTAAATGCTGTCATGAGTGGCTAATAATACCAAGAAAAAGACATGGGTTGAGTTAAAGACTGAAGATGGTAATTATATTATAAATGCTGGTTCAGAATTGCCTATAATTGGTTTGTCTTCATCTGAGGGAACTGGGCCACTATTAAAACTTGCTTACTAAGTCGTGGTTGCATGAAATTCAGTGAGCCTTAGCCATGAGGTAGGTACAAATGTCCTTGATTACTATATGCATTTTACCTTACTCTGGCCCAGATTTTCATCCGTTTGCAGATTACTTCACATAGGTCAGTGGCAGAAAAGACAGTGCTATGGCTCTATATCCTTTCCACAGCACCTCTTTGTGACTAGCATCTTATTCTAGTATTCGTCTACTGTTACAACTCAGCATGCAAGATGGTGAGATGGGGGTGGTAATTTTAGGCCAAGTTAAGAGTAAAGAGGGCATAGTCATATACAGTATATCCTCCAGTCTGGTTAAACGTGGCCATCAACTGAGCTGACGGGGGTTATGGATTTTTGTCAGATGAAAATAACCCAACTATAGTCACTGCCATTTAGGTGTGTATTGGAGAAGGAGGATTGTATAGAGTATATTTGGTAATTAATATAAGTACTGTATGTTTGACTCGATTCCATAAAGAAGAATGCAGTAATTTTTCCTTTTTTACTTATTTGAAGGAATGTTTCTTACATATATTGTATTATTAGACATTTTTTGACACAAATTTTTTTTTCTCATTTCAGAAAAGGAATTTGTGGGAGAAGAACAAAGGTAATGTGTTAAAGTAAATGATGTTGGAGAATTTCTAGAAGTAATAGTACCGTTCTCTGTAGGTGATGAAATCAGTAAGTTACAAGAGGAACGTGTGGGGTCACATGGAGAGACAGACAAATGAGAAAGTAAAGGAGTGCTGTGGTGTTGATGTGAATGTGACTGAAAGTGTTATGAGACACAGAATGAGAGATGGACCAGAAGAGTGTATGTGAGTGAGGTGGAGGGAAAGACGAAAGTGATGGAGGGATGAAGTGGAGAGAAGGGAGTGTGAGCTGGAGGGATGGGGTGGATAGGTATATGAGTGAAAGGAATGTGAGGTGAATGAAGGGCAGCCTAATGGCAGTGGAGAGGGTGACACAGATGTGATTTTGTGGCCACACGTATGTGTGTCCTTCATACTTAATACAAGTCTCATGTATCATGTAACTGTGGAATAAAATATTGGCAATGGCTTTGTTTGAATCAACATGTTAGTAATTGCCCAAGAATCTGTATTCAGTACCAGTTACAAGATTTTTTCCTTTTGTTTTTTACCCGATATTTTAATTAGGTAAATTAACCATTGTGCATGCCACTACATCTCTCAACCCCCAATCCCCTAAAAGAAGGATGGTGGTCTGCAGAAGGGTGTCAGCTTGCAGTCCATCAGGTTCCTATCCAGATGATCCTGGGGCCACAACACAGATGTTCAAATAATTGTTATATGGCAATAACTCCTTTCTCAATCCCCAGGCAACCCTGATGCAATGGAAAAGGATGAGCCACATGAAGAAAGGAAAATGCAGCAAGGCATAGGAAGAGGAGGAGACCTTGGCCAAAACAGAGGAGGAAGAGGTGGTCCAGGAGGAGGAGGAAGAGGAGGAGACTTTGGCCAAAACAGAGGAGGAAGAGGTGGTGGAGGAAGAGGAGACTTTGGCCAAAACAGAGGAGGAAGAGGTGGTGGAGGAGGAGGAGACTTTGGCCAAAACAGAGGAGGAGGAGACTTTGGCCAGAACAGAGGAGGAAGAGGAGGAGGAGACTCTGGCCTAAACAGAGGAGGAAGAGGTGGTGGAGGAGGAGACTTTGGCCAAAACAGAGGAGGAAGAGGTGGAGGAGGAGCAGACTTTGGTCGAAACAGGGAAGGAGGGGAGTTTGGTCAAGGCAGGGATGAGGGAGATTTTGGTGGTCGAGGAAGGGGTGGAGAAGGGCGAGGGAGCAGAGACCAAGGCCAGGGTGGTAGGGGCTGGGATGACCGAAGAAGGGATGACTACGATGATTATGGAGGCTACAGAGACAGCAGATATGATGACTACGACAGGCCCCCTCTGGATCGTGGTGAGTACTGTGCCTTGGATGTTGACTATGTTGTTATTTTTTATCACAGTCTTAGTCATAATCACCTTCATCTACCACCACCATCGTACTTGGTCGCAGTAAGGGAGGGGGCATTCACCATCCATTCTTTCAATGTAGTGATGCTCTCGCGTGACTGCCTGTACCTCTATTCCTTCATTCCTCTTCTGTCTTTCTTTCCTTCATTCTTTCCTCTTCCTTCTGCCTGTGGGTGACTCTACATTGAGTGACAAGTTAAATGATCTCCTGTACACCAGGAAACCATTTACTACGCTGGGTGGTAACCATATTACAGCGCCTGGTGGTTTAGTGGGTAATTAAGGCACTCCAGTTGGACTGAGCCTGCACAGGTTTTTCATCCAAGGGATGGTGGGGTTTATTGCTCATGTAATGCTACTCAGGGATGAGTGAGGCTGGTCACTCTCATCTTAAATGTCAGGACCAGCTTGCCTAGCCCTGGACTCCTAGCTCCTCATGGGACAACACAGGATTAGATGATGATGATAGGGGAGAGGAGACTATGGGCACAGCAAGGGAGGAGGAGACTGTGGTTATGGGAGAGGAGGATGAAGGCAGGGGGATAGTAATCAAGACTGGGTTGGTAGAGGCAAGGGTGACTGCGGGAGGAGGGATGAATATGATGAGTAGGGACACTACAGTGATAATACAAGTTTCAAGCCTTATCTGTTGAGGTTTATCATCATCTTTCATAGCCCTAGTTATCACCATCATCATAAACATCATTATCATGACCATTTTTATCTTCCATCCTCATCTTCCACCACCTTCATCATCATAATGTTATCGGCCTAAGCTTATGTGGTTTATCGTATCATTTGGTCTGCTTTCTGCACAGGGTGTTTACATTTTGACACAAACTATTATGTCACTTAGCCTGAAAAATGTCCAAGAAGAATGATAGTCTCACCACAGATGTTTTCAGTCTCATTACTGTGGCATGTTTGTTCTAATGTAAAAGATCTTGATATCCTTCTCATACTAATTAATCTAAAGTTAGCATCTCTCCATCGTGAATGCTAAGTTGTAACAAGAGATTAGCAGCAGAATATGGTGTTAATCATGATGAAGTGCCATGGATGGATATAGAGATGTAACAGTGTCTTTTTCTTCCACTGAGCTATGTGAAATAAACTGCTTAAGGACAAAAACCCAGGCCAAGTCAAGGATAAGAGTATAAGAACATGTTGTAGTGCTAGTCTATTATTATAAATCTGCATACAAGGTCAAGGAGTGGCAGTTTCAGACCTGGTTAGAGTAAAAACAGTTTAGTAACCAAGGAGACTCACTGTACATACATGTCTTTGTCAACAGATTGGTACCGAGGAAGGGGAAGTCCTCCACGTTCCTATGATGATCCCTACTATGACAGAAGGTGTGTATTCAATGTGGGTGTGATAAGTGTTGGAAGTACACTGAAGTTGTTGGGTTATGTGGAGAGAATGGAGAATACGAGATTGAATAGGAGAGTGTGAGTGAGATGGAGACCAAGGATGAGGTGGAGGGATGGCATAGAGAGGTACATGATAAGTGCTACAACAAAAGAAGGTATGTAATTAATTTGTGTGTGCTGGAAAGTGTTACAAGAGGTACCCTCAATGGTTTGGTTATGTGGAGAGAATGGAAAATAAGAGACTGAATTGGAGAGTGTATGTGAGTGTGGTGGTTAGATAGAGCTTTATCATTTTTAATTATTATTATTATTATTATTGGTGGTAGGTGAGGGCACTCACCATCCACAAACTTGATGTAATACTGCTCTTGGGTGCCTCTCATCTTTCCCTCCTTCCTCTTCTGCCTTTCTTTCCTTCATTCTTTCCTCTTCCTTCTGTCTCTGGGTGACTCTACACTGAGTGACAAGCCAAATGGTTTCCTGTACACCAGGAAGCCATTTGCTACAGTGGGTGATAACCATATACCCAAATTATGGCACCTGGTGGTTTAGTGTGGAATTAATGTGCTCCAATCGGATTGAGCCTGTATAGGTTTATATCCAAGGGATGGTTGAGGTTTATTGCTCACGTAATGCCACTCAGGGATGAGTGAGGCTGGTCACTCTCATCTTAAATGTCAGGACCAACTTACCTAGCCCCAGGCTCCTACATTCCTTATGGGGCGGCATAGGAATGGATGATGGATGGATTATTATTATTATTGTTATTATTATTATTGTTATTATTATTATTTGGGAGGTTGCTGTCATAGTACTTCAGGAATTTTGTTTTTATTATTTCTGTGAGTGTTGTTATTTTATCAGTGATTCTTCTCATGTATCATTTAAGGAACTTGCTATGTTATTCTGGGTTATAATATTTCTGGGATTGTTTTGATATTTCCAGGATTACCATTATCACATTACCATTTTATCACTTGAAGTACAGTATAACCTTCACAAAGATCATGGTAAGTGTGATTTTACTAATTTTCAGCTTTCTTGCTTATTTCAGGAGACCAGATAGCCTTCCATACGACCCATATAGGAGTGATCCGTACAGCGGTGACCGTTATGGTACGGGGCCTAATTACAGCCGCCCCCTGCCCCCCCCACCCTCCATCAGTGGCGGCCCACACGCAGCACAAGATAAACTCAATACAGGAGCAACTGGCACATTACTTAAGAAGCTGGTGGGTTTTATTTAGTACAAAGGATATTTGTGGCCATAGTATTATTTATTCATCTGGTTTTATTTATATGTTTATTTTTTGCCAGAAACTGGTGGTCTAGTTTTGTTGTATATAGGACTTCCCCCCACCCACCCCCAACCCAGCAAGCTACCCAATAAAATGGGTGATGACCATACAACCAACAACATGCCTGATTGATGAGAAAGAGTGTGAGTCAGGAGCAGCGGGAAAGAAGGAAGGGGAGACCAAGGATGAGATGGAGTGGAAAGATAATGAGAGAAGGAGGGGGTAAGCTGGGAGGAGGGCAGCCAAATGGCAGAGGACAGGGTGACAAGATGGTGATTTGTTGTGGCCATCCCTGATGGGATTAAGGTGTCTGGCAATAGACAGATAGACCCTTCAATAGCATTAATTATTTCACATGTTAATTTCTTCATTTTTTTCAGTCTGCATGTTCAGTAAATTCTGAAGCTGATGCCGCCCTTGCCACAGACGTCATTGAGATGTTGGTGAAGTCACTGAAGGAGTACAACCAGAAGAAGGGATCAGCCAGTGCTGTTCATGTAAGTTATATATTCTGCATTGGTTTCTCCTTAAACTGCCCTAACATTGCCATCTCTCCAGTTTGAATGTTGAGTTATAACAAAAGATTAACACTACATTACAGTATGATGCTGGTCATGAAGAAGTGCCATGGCAAGGACAGGAAGCCATAGTATAATTTTTGCTGTCACCAAACTACAGTATATGACATACTGTATGCTACAAAGGGATAAAAGTCTTGGCCAAGTTAAAGCAAGAGAACCATAATATTGTACACTATTAGCCTGGGGTTGCAGTACCATCAAGAACACTGAAAACAACAACAACAACAACAACCTCTCCATTACCCAAAATTCATCTTCCCTCTTTCTCTTCACCATATGTGTATTACCATCATTTTTTCCTCCCCTTCAGCTCCTAGAGGACACTGCAGCGAAAATCAACATCATAAAAGCCCTGGAAAAGGAAAAGCAGCCACCTGTACCCCCACCCAGCACTGGCCTCTTATCCACCCCTCCCTATCCCTCCTTCCCACCAGGACGCCTCGGCAACATGTAAAGCTGTGGCTGGTTTTCAAATGATGGAAATGGGTCACTCCAGTTACATGGGGGTTGTTTGTCATTCAGTGAGCCGTAATTATGAACTGTGAATTGTCTCCTTGTTTGCTACTACAGTTGGCCTCATTTCAACTGTTAGAACCTGGCCACTCCCACAATTTGTATACAGTATTAAGTGACAGTTACATAAAGTTCAATAAGTGCTAGTTATAAGGTAAAAATGACTCTCCTTTACTTGTATTCTTGTCTGGTAAGGAGGCTCCTGAGCACCTCTATTTATATAAACTACTCGATACTCATTAACATCCTCTTTTTTGCACCATATCCTTTTATTGCTGCCATAGATTGCATAACACACAAGAACAGAGTAACAGTGCAGGATCAGAAATAAACCAGTAGGGGACAGGTGTTAGTAAGCCTCCTAACCACAAAAGAATACCATCCCTTATATACTGGCCAAACTGAATCTCTTATCTTTACCTGGCCATCACCTGAAGTGAAATGGGTTAGGGACCTTCATAAGCTCAGAACAAATGTGCTACAGTACAACAGCAGTGAAATGTTAGTTTTTTCTTTATACAGTAGTACATTTTGTATCTTGGCTCCAACTTATTTTGATTCAGTTTATTAATATCTCCTGAAAGGGTCGGGATGATATCAGATTACTTGTATTTTCTGTTAATATCTAGTGAAAGGGATGACCTGGTGACATTCTGCTTTCAGTGAATACTGTGAGTGTAGGGTTGGAATTAGTCTTGTTAATGTGCATCTCTGAAGTAACCAAATATAAATAAGACTGAACAAGGACCTTCTCTTTCTACACAGAAAAACAAAACTTTTTATAAACAATCTCTGTAATGGATTATAGGCTAATAGTAACGGTGTGTGACTGACTTACTTTTGTGTATTCCAATGTCCTCTTAATGTGGTATGGTAAGTCACTCAGCTGTTACTTAATACAATGAGTACAATTAATCTGTTTATGTTCTGTACTTGCTGAACACTACATGCAATTTATGGAGACAAAGTATTTCCATATTCTTGTAAGTTTGCCACAGTCAGATAAATGTGGACTAAGTTGGCACAGCTGCATGGTGTAGTTTTCTAGTGTCAGTCCAGGATGATTATAATTAAATTAGTACAACTGAATTATTCTGAATAAAGCTTTGCCCTAATTTTCTGTATAATTTATGTAAATCATTGGGGTTTTACTGGGGGAGGGGTATTATCAGTGTGGTGGAAAATGGAATGCCACAATGGTAAGATGGAAGAACAACAGTGAGGAATATATAAGGGCAGAGCTATCCTGACGCACTTCCATCTTCAAGAATTCAAGGCTTGGAAGATACAGGTAATACAGTATCAGTAATTATTCATGGTTGTGGTGGTTTGGCCAGGTGGAGAGGATGGAAAGCGAGAGACTAACGAGGAAAGGATGGAGAGCGAGAAACTAATGAGGAGAGTATATGTAAGTGAGGTGGAGAGGGGGAAGCGTGGATGAGATGGAGGGATTGAATCGAGAGGTATACGAGAGACGGGTCTGGACCCAAGAAGGAGCAAATTGGCAAGATAATGATCTGTTTGATACATGGATTAAAGCTGAATTACAAGATATCCTCAGAAGTACTGGGAATTGAAACTATCAGAAGAAGTACAAAGAAGGAGACTGAGGTAGTTTGGTCATGTCGAGATGATGGACTCTGAAAGTTGTGTGAGAAGGTGTAGAAGTAGAGAGGTACCAGGCCATCAGTTGAGAGGCAGATCAAGGAAGACATGGGACAAGGTGATGTGCATTGACCTAAGACTCAGAGGCAGGAATTTAGTCAGTTTGTTTTTGTCTGACAGAACTTGGCTGCTTTCACAATTCAAATACTAAGTCATGGTTGAATGAAATTCAGAAAGCCATAGTTATGCAGCACGGATAAGTCTCCTTGATTACAAGTAAAATTCATCCTCCAATCTGACTGAACCTGGCCTTCAACTTATATCTTTGTCAAATGAAAATACAGTGACAAGAGAACCGTCATAGGACAGAGCATGGTGGAGGAATGTTAGCAGGTGAACCCACCTGACCCACAACCATGGAAAAGACACACCTCAAAATGATGATGAAAATGCTTGTAAATTCCTTGGATACAGGGGAAAAAATTGCCTACATATTCTCTGCACACCTGATGGCAAAAAAAGGAGAGAGTGGGTGGAATTAGGAGTCCCAAAGACTCTTCTTTCCCTACCAAACATCACACAATATCTTTCCTAAAATCAACAGCTTCCCATACAAGCAGACACCAATGAAAGAATGTCTATCCAAACACTCAACTTTGCACTGGACTAGACACCTTAACCCTTTTCCACATGGCCATAAATTTCTGGCAGGTTGTTCCAAACACAATGCTCTCACATGTGCAGGACATCTGACAAGCAACTGAGCACATTCTTTTATTTTAAATAAATTTTTCCTGGTTCCCTCATGAAATTCATGTCAGAAAGTTATTTCAGGTGGTAATTTTTGTGGCTCAAATTATGTCTGTATGCCAATTTAGGAGGTATTTTTAATGACACAATTCACTTCATACAGGGCAAAGAGGTTACTTTGTAGATAGAGGGAGAAGTTCCCTCCATCAACAAATCTATTGGAGGTGGTTACAAGCCTGATTTATTCCCTCCATTATGATCTTCCACTGAGTTCTTCCATCCCCTCTACAAAGGTGGATTCCCCTCCCCTTTCCTTAAACTCAGCTCTAAACTACCACCACCACCATCATATACACCTCTTATTCCCATTTATGGATTGGGTAAGGTACCTGTATTTATTTTTAAAAAAATATATATATTGAGCAGAATCAGTATCAAGTTTATAACACTGTACATTCAAAAGGTTACATTCAATTGTTTATTACCTCCTTTGAGGTGTAGGAGCCCGAGGCAAGGCCCCCATAGCCTACTACTGTACATGTAAAGGTAGCATCACACTGGGCAGAAAACAGTGCTGCTGTGGTGAGTACTCAAATGAATTAAATATCAATCATTTACTTGTTTTTAACAGTGAAAAGCACAAGTTAAATAAAATTAAAACTGGCTCACAAAAGCAACTAACATATTCCCGCTTCTGCCCAATGTGAATCTAGCATATGGCAAGATTATGAACCTACACTACAATAATCTCCAGCCACCTCCTGGGGACCAAACCCATACATGGCTGTCACCCCGACTGGAGAGTTCTAACTGCACATTACAACACAGAGGCAATATTAGTCTAATTTTGTGCAGTATGATACAGCTGGTCCTCATTTAAAGCTGCTTTTTATTTATGTTTGTTTCATTAATAAGTTGCATATGAATTACCACCTTTTCTGCATTTAACCACTTCAGTCCAATGATGTATTTCTCATTTTAATCAGTTTACCACCAAACTATTCAATATTAGAAAGATCTCTAGTAGTGAAGGGGTTAGTGAATGCTAAATCTAACCCCTCCAGTTTTTAAAAGTCCCTCTTAAGCTGAGTAAGTCCTCTGGAGACACTAAGAATATAATAAAACGCACACCACTCTAGTGAAGGGCTAACATTGCTTGCGATTCATTTAAAAGTTACAATGAGGTCAGGTACAGAAGATGCTTTTTACACTATGAGCCTCTCAGTCATGAACCAAAAGCACATATAAATCATCCTTCTGGTTGCAAATATCTCAGACTTTAAGAGAGGACATACTGCAGTGTCTCTAATAATAATGTACACTGTGCTGTAGTTAGTTTCCAGTTACAACTACATTTACAGACATATGGTACAATAGGGTACAAAAGTTTGCCTAATACAGGTACCGTATTTCACCTCTTCTGTTTATCACTTTACACTGCTAGATAATATTCCTAAGCTGAGTATGGGCTTGTAAAATTTCCAGACCATAAGGTGGTTGGTTCTTTGTGGAATGTGTCAAGGAGAAAAGTGAGGGACGTGGCCTAAATGTGCAGACACAGTGGAATAGCAGTGGAAATTGCAACTTCAGGCTTATCTGGATGTGAACTCAGTGGATCTAAGGGCTCGTTTACATAATCAGTGTCAGAGTATGTGTTCAATGTATGGTAATCATGTGGCAATGGAGAAGTGATCTTCAACACTCAAGAAGTAATCTTCGGCATTTAAGAAATCTTTGGCACACAAGAAGTGATTTTTGGCATTTGAGAAATGAACTTCAGCACTTGAGAAGTGATCTTTTTGATGGCAACACTGATCATCTACACAGTCACTGTCCAAATACGGCAGCAACACCATGCTATAAAAAAAGACCCACCATGACTATGTAAAGGAGTCCTAAGAAAGCCAGCTCTTTCCATTGGGTGCTCCCTGAAATTTTTCCTGAGCAGATTGAGATGGTCTGGGAATGTGGAGAGGATGGAGGATGACAAATGGGTGTGGAGGGTGAGGGGTATAAACACTGAGGGTAAAGTTGCAAGAAGCAGACTGAAAAAGACCTGGGATGAGGTCATACTGTGTTACCTCAGGGATAATGGACTAAATGGAGAGGCAGCTAGAGATACTGCAGCATGGACAGCCACAATTAGGTGACCAAGGTTGGTGCATGCAAGCATGTTGGAGCCTTTATAATGATACATAACAAAACGACTATGTCAAAGGATTGGCTGAGAGTAAGATGCATGAGGTGAGTGTAATAGCAGGCAAATTTTTGACCCTGACTACATCACTACACTACAGTACCATCACAGACACCCCACCATGTAATGTTGTCTTTGTTGTTGAGCTCAGAAGGCATTAGGTACAGTGGGCGGCCATCTTATTACTGCAACGTTTCAATCTCTGGTGATTACATGGCAAGTAACACTGACTCCCAAATCTGGTCTTCACTGTATCTGTGAAAGGAGAGAAACGACATTAAGCTCTTCAAATCTAATGTATAAAATTATCTTATGGCAGCAAAAGTATTGGCTACAAATATATTATGCAATCATGATTATCAACACTGTCACCATCATCATTATCACCATCAACATCAACACTATCATCACCATCACCATCATCAACACTATCATCATCAAGGCTTGTACAACCATGTAGCTGAACTCCCTAGTTATACCAGTGCTACCACAAGACTGTCCACCATCTGAATTTACAGTACCAGATAAATGGATAATGTTGTGATCCTTAAAATACATTCCTAAATATTGGCAAGTCCTTGTTGTGAGCTACCCTTGTTTGACAACTGTTTTCCTACTGATAGTATCTGAAGGGGTTGCAGTTCCAGTTCATCTGAATATGAATCCAATGGACTGCAGGCTGAAGTCCTCCTCCCCCTACAGTCCACCATACTCTTTTGGGGAGATCGGGTGGATGCTGAGGGATCTTTGTATGATCACGCAAGTTATATCAATGCCAACACAAGAAGGCATCCCTCTCCAGTATCCCAAATGACAGTATACATACACTACTGTATCTGTAGGGCAGTCCTACAGAGGCAGTTGCTTACCTGTGATCAAAAGGTCTGCTCAGCCACAGACTGGTTAAGCAACGACAACAACAAGAGTAGCACCATTCAACAGAAAAAGTTATAATATTCTGGAACACATCCCTTGCTAATGATGGCTACCAGTAAGCAATCCTCACCTCCTAAAGTCACATCTCCAGTGGGAATGAGCCATGTCCTTCAGAGTATAGTACTCGTCATCTGTCAGTCCAATCTCCTCAGGGACGGTGATGTGACCAACGAGTATATTGTCTTTTATTAGCCCTGCCACCAGCTGCTTCCATCCCTCCACTGTCACTTCAGCACCAGGAAACCGAATGTCCACAAACCTGATTGAGAAAAATCATTGTACAGTATCATCATTACCACCACCAGCAGCTGCTTCCAAACCTCTTCTGTGAATGGCAGTAAACCCGGATGAGACAGAGTTTACCATATTATAAAAAAATACCTTAGTTCATATTACCGTATCATTAATAATCATCATCATCAACCACACTAAGAACTGCATCATCATCAGAAGCACCTTCCAAACATCATAAGAGGCTTGAGTGCAAAAGAGTTGAATATCCACATACCTGGTGTGTGGATAGAAAAAGGTTAATACAAATACTATAATGATGATGATGATGATGATACTTATATTACTATTATTATTATTATTATTATTATTACTGTTATCATCAAAGTCAATGCTCTATAGACCCAACTCACATTGACTCAGGAGGTAACATTTTGGTCATTATGTCACACACTCTGGTAATGCCGGCGTCATCCACATCGCTCAGCAGCAACCACAACATTGACACCTCTGGCATCTGACACAGCGATGATGATGACACAGCTGATGTGATGTGTAAACCTGGAAAGAAAATGTTACCACGGTGTAAAGGGAATCATCATCATCATCATCATCATCATCATCATCATCATCATCAACATCATCATCATCATCACCTATGTACCCTGTTTGCTTCTGGAAACCCCCAAACAAGGGATGTCCATAACAGAACCTCTTCCAGGTATCTCTCTCTCTCTCTTTCTTTCTTTTTTTTATGCAAGGAAGAAGGAATCAATGGCTAGAATCCCCCAAAATTGTTCCCTCCAAGAAAAAATACAAACAAAATAAAAGAGCCATACCCTCTCAAGCCCCTCTCCCTCCACCTTCTCTCTTTCACAACCATACACTAGCAGTCAAATGTTGTCTCCTGCTTCCAGATAGGGCATGAATCTCTACTAAAGGAGGTGATGCTGAAGAGGAACCTACACATGGTGGTGCTGTGTATCCTGGGAGGAGAGAAGCAGCTACGGCATCCACCCCAAAACTCAAACCACCTCATATTTCCCTGCCTCTCACTGTGGTTAACTCAGCTATGGTATACTATGTTAGGTTAGACTGCTGGTTTAGGTTGTTAGACTGTTAGATAAGGTGTATTTATGATACATTAGGTTAGGTTTGGTTAGTCTGTTGGGTTTTTGGCTAGGTTAGATTAGAATTAATTTGGCTTGATTACTCTGTTAGATATGATTAAGTTAGGTTTCATATACTCACACAGACTAACCCAACTATGGCTGGATGCTTCTTCACGGAGGCATTTCAGTAACCCAGCTGCCTGCTCATCACTGCTTACAGCCAGGTTCAAAAACTGGGTTGAGTTTGGCAGTGTAGCTAACGTCTCACCTCCGATGTGACCAAGGAATTCACCAAGTTGACACCTAAGCAATACATACATACATCCATCATCTAATCCAGTGTTACCTCAAGAGGGGCGTAAGAGCCCCGGGCTAGGAAAGTTGGTTCCGACATTTAAGATGAGAGTGACCAGCCTCACTCATCCTTGAGTGGCATTACGTGAGTAATAAACCCAAACCACCCCTTGGATATGTAACCTTCACCGGCTCAATCTGAGTGGAGTGCCATAATTGCCCACTAAACCACTAGGTACCACAATTTGGTTATATGGTTACCACCCAGCATAGTAAATGGTTTCCTGGTGTACAGGAAACCATTTGGCTTGTCACTCAGTGTAGAGTCATCCGTAGACATTAGGAGGAGGAAAGAATGAAGGAAAGAAAGACAAAAGAGGAAAGATGGAAAGAAGGAAGGAAGAGAGGAAACGGTAGGCACCTGAGAGCAGCACTACATTAAGTGAGAGGATGGTGAGCACCTGAGAAATAAATAAATAAATAAATAAAAAATGAATTACAATAACAATGTTAATAATAATAATAATAATCTTAAACAGAAAATAATACTAAAGCTATTATGGTGACTTTTCATCATCCGCTGGTATCAGCACTATTATGATGTTAGTGTTGTTCCTGTGGTAAGTGGGGATGCCCACCATCCACTCACTCAGTGTAGTGCTCTCTCTCTCCTAATGACTCTACACTGAGTGACAAGCCAAATGGTTTCCTCTCTCCCAGGAAACTATTTACTATGCTAGGCAGTAACCATATAACTAAATGATGGGTGGTGGTTCAGTGGTCTTAGGCACTTCAACTTGAGGGGTGACTACCTGCACAATGCCACTTAGGGGCTGGCGAGGCTGGTCACTGTCACCTTAATTGTAAGGACTGAGTAGCCTAGCCTTGGGCCCCTACACTCCTGTTTACATGGGTCAGAATGGGAATAATAATGATTATGATTATGACTATGATGATAAATTCTGTAACAAACACCTGACTTAAGAATAGGACTAGTTCTATTTAAAAATTATACTCTTTACCTTGCTGCGGCAAACATGAGCTGTTCATCATTTGCAGGCACTGCACTTGGATGCTTGAAGTCATGCCTGAAGTACAGATCAAATTGGCTGTTGCAGTTGGCGATCTTTTCAATAAGTTCCGTGAAGTGAGATATGCTGTCTGACTTGCAGGCTATGCTGACTTTGATTTCACTGGGTCTAGCACTGTCCAGGAGAATGAGAGCTACCTCTATTCGGTCCTCTGTGATGGTCAGGTTCTTTGTGATGTGGCTGGAGACAAGCCTAAGTATGGTGTTGTCATTCTTCACATTATCAAGCAGATCAAACCATTCGTTGTTATCCTTAATACCAAACTTTGACTCCTTCAGCAGCTCCACAATCTCCTCAGCTGTGCACTCCTCCACCCTCTTACCCCCATGGGCATACAGAACACCAGCCACCTGCACTAACAAACTCCGGTACTTGATTAGCTTAAGCGAGTCTGGGTCTTCTTTGTGCAGGTCAGTTAGGATGGCTCGTATGGCTCCGGGCTTCTGTGGAGAGACGGTTTGGCTCTGTCTCTTCAAGGCATCGCTTAGAAAATTCTGCTTTACAGTAGGCGACACCTGTTTTGCTTCAAGGAATGAGGCAAGTTCCTGCAAAAATGCACTATTATCAGCTTCCTTATTCTCATCCAACAAACTCTGTCGTATCCACAATGAGGCATAGAACTCATGCATTAGCTTATGTGGCATACTAACTTGCTCTTCTCCTTCTACAGTATTTATCACCAGAAAGGCAGACATCACTTCTTTTGATGGTAAGCTATTAGTATTACAGGTTGTCTTCATTAGCATCACGGACTCTGGCAAGAATTTCTCGATCATGTCCCAGCGCAGCGATACGAGAGCCTCCCGACACATGCTGGTCACAAACACCGTCACTCTCTCATTTAATGTATCTAAATCCACACCCATCGTGGTCTCATTGTGAATAAGTCTTTCTATTAGCTTCTTCTTCATTAGTGTCAGTGTCTCTAAGTACAATTCACTAGAACTTGTCACTGCAGTCATTAAGGAAGGATCGTCAGCCCACAGCCACACGAGAATCACCAAGTTCAGTGGAAGCCGAAAGTGTCTTTGTAAACAAGGTAGTGATTTCCTCATGTACTGGAGAAGTTTGTCTGTGTCCTGTATACTAAGATTCACCCTCAGCATCTCATTGTGATACTTAACAACAAATTCTTCCCTTTTATGGTCTGCAATACCAATGATCCTCAAGTGAGCAGTTTGAAACTCAATTGTGACATGTAGCTGGAAATAACTCACCTTCTCTGGGCGTGAGGTACAGAAAACTACTAAATTTGCTGCCTTTAGGTTGAGAATTTCCAAGAAAAGTTTTTCTGACGATGAATTTAGTTCATCAAGGCCATCTACAAGCAGCAATACTTTTAGGCCAAGAACAAATTTCTGTAATTCCCCTTCCCTAAAGTATTTGGCGCTGGTGTTGGGCAGTAAATGGCCGAGTAGCTGTGAGAAGGACGAGAGGGAGCGATTTCTGCAGTCCATGACAAGGAGGAGGTCAAACTCTTCCAGTCCCTTTGTACAGCAAGTGGGGCTTGACCACTGATGCTTCATGTGCTTCAGTAAAGTTGTTTTTCCAGACCCAGCAGGACCTTCTATGATATAAACTTCATGACGAGGTATATTTCCACTCTCAACGTCCAAACTACTTGTGCGGCAGAATACTATGATGTCATTGCAAGGAACGAGTGTGCCTCTTACCTTTGTACCGGCGCTCTCAACCTCAATCTGTGTAAAGACTGTATCAATTGTCAACATAACCCTTTTGCCTTCAAGAAATGATACTGGGTTTAGCTGTGAGCAGTTCTTATACCTAGCCTTCAGTTCTCCACCTCCTTCTTCTTTCAAAATTTTCCTTAGTTTCTCATAAAACACCAAGACTTCGTACTGACTCAGATCAGAAGGCACAAGAGTTTGATCCCGAATGTTCTTTAAGTCATCCACCATTTTGTTGATCATCCTTTGCACTTCTAATGGATCCCGATTGTACAGAACTCCTGCCACACTTAACGCTTTCTTGAGGATCCCCATAACTTCAGCAGCCTTCAATATCAATTCCTCTTTAGTTACTCCTAAATTAGAGTGACTGACAGCATTCCTAAAATTCTTGACAGACATGAGCAGCCACTCTAGCCGATTCTCATCCTGTCCTGTGTATTCCTGCTCTAATTTATCACTAGTATGGTACATCAGTTTAACCAAGTGGGTGATGTCAAAACTACTTTCCAAGGACTTGTCGGACATCTTCTGCCTCTGAGATACATCAAAGTATTTCCTGTATTTGGTGCTGGTGTAGCCTTTTGTATTTAATAAGTAATCCTCCACAGTCTGTCCACTTTCCTGAAACGTGCCCCATTTGAATATCGTATACAGAACTAATCGTGCTGTACTGTAGGCCATCTTGATCAACTTGAAGCTATTTTTCTCATCCTCACTAATTTCATCCGGTGATCTTGGGGTAAACTGCTCTTCGGACAAAAACTCAGCCATGATGACGATCTGACTGTGACGTGACTCATTCCACTCCTACCTCCATTCCTCTACCTGTAATGTGTTAAATATACCAGTACGTCAATAATTTATAGTACTGTGTATATTGAACAATGGATGCCTGGCAGACTACTGGGTTGAGGTGCTCCAGACAGACATGGCCCATCTATCTATCCATCTACTTATCTCTCTATACCTATTATAGTTAATCACATTGGTGGAGGATTAGTGCCCCTCCCTGTAAAACAATTAACTCTAAGCCGTTGGCCACCCCGTTTGGGATACATGGCGTCTGGCAATGAATGAATGAATGAATGACAAATGGGGTGACCACAGACCTACCACCTCCATGTCACCCTGTCCTCTCCCATCAGGCTGCCCATCCTCCAACTCAAACACCCTTTCTCAAATATCTCTCCACCCCATCATCTCATGAGGCACATGTGGGTTTAAATACAAGGAGTGGCTGGGGTTTACTACTAACATAATGCCATCCATCCATCCATCATCCAATCCTGTGTTGCTCCATGAGGAGCGTAGGAGGCCAGGGCTAGGCAAGTTGGTGCTGACATTAAGATGAGAGTGACCAGCCTCACTCATCCCTCACAACATTATACCACTCAGGGAAAAGCAACTGGTCACTCTTCTCTGTAATTTTAAACCGAGTATCCCAGTAACAACTTATTTAAAAATGCCCATGGAGGAATGGAGTGGAGAGGTATATGAGAGGGGGGGGTGCAAGCTGAGAGCAAGGTAGTGAAATGGTAGGGGACAGGGCAAAATGGAGGCGATTTGTTTGTGGTCACCTCTTACAGGATTAAGACATCTGGCAATAGATAGACAGATAGACCTGTGGAAAATCTCCCAAGGTGGAAGGCTTAATAAACTCTCTCTGTTAACCATTAAAACTTGGCTAACAGCTTCTCTGTTTTATTCTGGTTAATGTCCAGCATGTTTACTAATTACAGTAATGGGAAAACTTGAGAGGCTGAAGTATAGAGGATGACAAATAGGACCTGCACTCAAGTCATATGGAAGTTTTCAGTTAAGGTAGCTACCGTACTGTTTGGTTACATCTGGCTAATGAAAAATACAATAAATATATAACTAGCAAACTGGTAAAGCACTAACAAATAAAATAAGATCCCCCCCCTCTCTCTCTCTATGACATTTAAAAATTCATGACAATGATAAATTTGCATCAAAATGTATCAAACAGTAGTCGATGACACCCTAAGCCTGTGAAACAACCAAGTGTTCTCATTAAAAAATAAATAAATAAATAAAAATACCCCTCACAACAATTAAAGTCTGACCACAAATGTAAACAACACAGTTTATTCCACACAATAAATGCTTTCCCATACTCCATAAATTCAGCAATTGCCCTGAGCATCCTTGAGTCTTTGAATCTGAGGCCTGAGCAGGTTAGGATTGCGAATGAAGTGCTGGGAGGAAGGATGGGACTGGAATGTATTGGTGCTGTGATGAGAAGGGGCAGATTGAAATGGTTTGGGCAGGAGGAGAGGGTGGATTTTGAAACTGGGTATGGAAACTGTGATGTATAAACATCAAGGGTAGGGTTGTGCTGGGCAGACTGAAAAAGCCCTGGGACAAGGTCATAGAGTGTGACCTCAGCAATAAGGGAATGAACAGGGAGGCTGCCCAAGATCAAGCTGTATGTAGAGCCACCATTAGCTGACCAAGGCCAATGCATGAATGTTGGAGCCTTTATAAACAATACAATAAGATAAATGCACTGTACCGTACGGTACATCCATTATTTTAACGATGGGCCTAAAATTGCCAAATCTCCAGGCTAAATGCTTAACTGTATCAACAAATTAACATTAGAAATTGATGCTAGTAATGAAGAAATTCTGTGGAAAGGATGCAATGCCCTATTGTTATCTTTTTCTGCCAATGAACCATGTAACATGCTGAAAAAGGATGAAAACCCGGGTCAAGTTAATCAGTGCTGGCACCCTACTCTATAAATCTGCCTCATCATCACTCTCAGCAAATCTGGCCAGTCATACTACCCGAAAAAACTGTTAAATCATCCTGCCGTTACCCACTCATAAAAAAAAAAAAAATCAGTGGAATATAATACTGATTGTGCTTGCTACCTTAATACTGAAATAAAACTGAGAATAATGAAGATTCAGCGGAAAATATCGATAATATATACCGATTCAACCTATATATGTCCAGATAAAAAAAAAAAAATGTTGCAGACCAGAGTCAATGTTTTATGGAATGAAACAGGCAAACCACACATAAAATCTACCAAAAATCCTTGCATACCTACCCAATCCCACCCATTTCTACAAAACCGAGAACACACCCACCATTACCCATTAAATCATTGCAATATATCACAAAACACACCTTCCACCTTTCAGATGAAGGTTGTTGACACTCATTTATTATTGTCAGCGTTCGCATAGTGACCAACCAGTCCTCAACGCGGCAACGCCCTTTTTTTTTTTTTTTCCTTTTTTTTTTAAATTATATTAGTCACCAGTGTGATATACCAGTAAGAGATATTTCAACAAAGCAAAATATATAACTTATATACTTTTACCTGTGATAGGTTAGGAAAGCATAATAGAAAACGTATTATAACTTGGGTGAACTTAGTTATTCAAATTAAGCTAAATAAGATCGTTTATTTGTTTTTTCTTCCTCATGTATACGTCAGTGTATCCCTTTACTTTCAGGTACAGTACCATTGATTTTCTCATGGCTGAGACAAATCTAGTGTTTTCTTCCAGCTTATGCCACATGACTTTATTCAAAATCAAAAGAGAAAGTTGATATGCCCCTTACCACTGTATTATTCATAAAGAGATGCCTCCATATGGTGGCACTAATTCCAGGTGGATTCACATTCTTCAACTCTCTGTTCCCACGAAAGGAGGATGGTGGACTGTAGAAAGGCAATTTAAACTTACAGTCCACAGAGTTCACGTTTCAGATGAGTCCGGGACTGCAACTACTACTACTGTACTACTGCTGCTACTGCTACTACTACTACTACTGCTACTATCACTACTACAACTGCTACTGTTACTACTACTTCTACTATTACTGACCACTACTACTGCTAATATTGTTAAGTGTTACTACCACTACTATTGTTAGCTAGTACCATCACCAGACTGGGGGGCAATATTCTTTCTCACTTGCCCCAGGGATAGGTTGTATGATCAGTTGATTACCACCCAGCACTGTAAATGGGTTCCTGGGAGTCAGTAAACAATATGGGCTTGTCACTCAGTGTAGTACTCTTGCTGGAAGTGCTAAAGCAAGTGAGTGCATGATAGGTGCCCCACCCACCATTATGATCAATGAAATAGACCATACACTTGTTCACTCACCACTGAAGCCCCTGGAATCCAGACTTCACCTCACAGGCACATCTTTCCACTCATATCCATTTTATGAAAACCAGTCAGGCAATCCTATGGTTAGCAAGCTCAAAAAGGGGTACCAAACCCTTGTCATGTGTTCCTCCTTTCATAATTCATCCAACCAACTTGATCCCCTGTCAGTTCCCTAGCCTCATCTATCTCTATACTTTACTTGATCCCCTGACAGTTCACTAGCCTCATCTATCTCTATCCTGTACTTCGCACACACTTACCATGTCAATCCACTGTCTTGGCTTATCACACCTCCTCCTATGTTCAGATTATGTCACATTTACCTTCATTACTTAACACTAACTTGAAATTTAAGTTATTCAGGATTACTGCCACATCATCCAGTCATTCACTATGCTGAGCTATATGACCATCTGGTTTGTGACGATACAATCACCTGAGAGTAGCTTTATAGTTAATACCCTCCCTCCCCAACTCTGGGAATAGGCTTAAGAGCCCACTTCGCATGGCTCAGCAGTCCTCCTAGGTACTCTATATCCTCATGCCACCACATCAGCACTAACACCCACCATTCACAACTAGTACATGTTAGGGCTGTCCTACACAGGACTGGCACTAGCAGGAGCATCTTTATGATGTTGGTGGATCCTGTGTGACGTCAGTAAAGTCTGCATAAATGAAATTTAAAAACTTAGACAGTTCCCTGCCCCAGTAGTTGATCATCCCATGTTTTGTGGTAGATGGGATGCCCACCATCTACTACAGGGGCAGGGAACAGTTTAAGGAAACACACACACACACACACACACACAAAATAATAAGTAAATAGGTAGGTAAATACGCACACACACACACACACACAGACACCAAAGAATAAGGAAATAAAAACACCTCCAGTTCAGTTTCATCAATTATTTTAGCAAAACAATTCACTGTTACATAAAGAAAGAGGAATGTTAAATATAGATTTGGAATAAGTATAAAAATGTGCAAAGCATTTTAGACAAAGCATAATTTATATTATATAAACTACAGTCCACATTATAAAACAAACCTAAGTGTATATATAGAACTTTAGCCCCTTTCAGTACAGTGACCTTTTTTCATTTTGATCTGGCTATAACTATACTGTTACTCGGCCTTAAATTGTCATCACTCCATACTGAATATTGAGTTGTAATAATAGCTTAACACCAGTCATGAAGAAGCATAATGTAAAGGACACAGAGCCATTCCACTGAACTACATGCAATGAGCTGCAAAAAAGATGAAAATCTATCAAGGTAAAAAGACCCTAGATGATATTTTGTGACTTAAGAAATTATAGCTATAATCCCTTTTCCTTAACCTGGCCCAGTTTTTTGTCCCTTTGCAGCTTATTTCACATAGTTCAGAGGCAGGATAAGACAATATTATGGCTTTACATCCTTCCACAGCATTTCTTCATGACTAACCTTATTCTAGTGTGAATCTCTTGCTATATATATCAGTATTCATGGTGAAGAGTTGGCAATTTTAGGGAGGTTAGAGTAAATGGCTACAGTAGTAGTATTAGCAGTAGTAGTAGTAGTAGTAGTAGTAGTAAAAAGCAATAGCCCCAGGTTCATCTGAAACATGAATCTGGTGGACTGCAGAATGAGGTTACCCTTCTTCTGCAGTCCACCATCCTTCTTTCAGGGGATAGGGAGGGAGTTGAGGGACATTTGTAAAACCAGACAGAGGAGCTGAACAGTTACATCAGCGCCACCGTGGGAAGGCATCCCTTTTCAGCACAGTCGTGAAGGGGTTAATGAAGGCTAAATATAACCTGTTCAGTTCAAAAAGCCTCCTATGTTAAATAAAATCATCTGGTGGTACCACAAATAAATAATAACAATAATAATAAAAATAATAAACATTAATGAAGTGAAGGAATCAACCTTTAATTTCAGATATATACAGGGTGGTCCTTGTTTAACACTATGTCCATTCCGCCAGGTGATTTCTTATGTGTCGTGGGGAACGGCACAGTCAGCATTATCGGTGCCTACCTTGCATTGTTTACTCACTTCCTACTCTCACCGTCACACCCACACCTGCTATCTGGGCCATCCCACAACACATACAACACTGCCGGGTGAGTTTCTAGTGGAGGGCCATTTACAGACCACCCTAAATTTCAAACAGTATTCAATTACAATATTCCTGATTTCCAAATAAGCATTATCCATCACATTATTATCTATATCAATCACCCTTAGTTGACATTAGGGTGGAGGACAGGGAGGAAAAAAAATCATCTCTTTGCTACTACCATATGGGGAAAAATAAACAAGATGTATAACCTGTAATGGTGAATGTCTCAATACAGTAATATATTGTATGTTTATTCATGTTTAATCCTCATTGTGTTAATCTATTGTGCTTTGTAGGCTCGGATAATTACGCGGGCTACTGTGCCATTTATTTAAGGGTCTGGCGGTTAGTAATGCACCATTAGTGTATTCCACTTACTTGTAAAGCTTTGACTCTATTAGTATTAGTATTGTACAGGCTTTGGCTCTTATCAGTTTGGTTACTAGGAAGCTTACTGTACTGCTACCACTAAACAATTTCACTCAGCTTTGGAGAGACATTTTCAAACATATGGAGTTAGATACAGCCTTCATTAACCTCTTCACTATAGCAGGTCTATCTTAACTCAATAAAAATCATGTGTAAATTGCGAGAAAAAATGAAAAATGTGTCATCGCAGAAAAGGGGTTGAGTGGCATGCAAGACAATATATCACTGAGAAATAGATGACAGTAATACTAACTTTGTGGAGATGTAGGACTGTAATCTATGTGGCTAGGGAGACTTCTTAGCAGCTCTTCTGTAGTGATTTATCTTGCATATTACACCTCAATGTTTTCTGTATTACCGATGTATATTACTTTGATATACATAGTAGTAATGAGAGTAGTAGTAATAGTAGTAGTAGCAGTAGTAGTAGTAGTAGTATTAGTTGTATCATATGAATGTGAACCCAGTGGACTGCAGGCTGAAGTTGCCCTCTCCTGCAGATGACTATCCTCCTTTTGGGAGGATTAAAGAGAGAGTTTAGGGACACTTGTACAGCTGAGCAGATCCATCACCCAGCTGTATCAGTGCCACCACATAAAGGCTTCTCTTCAGCACCACAATGATATAAAAACAATATAAATAGTCCACAAAAGTGTTGCAGTGTAATAATAAAAACAAACTGCTACAGAAGAGGTGCTACAAATCCTCCCATCCCACCCAGAATATGTCTCTTAGTTCCTTCAATCCAATAACATGTTTAATTCTTCCTAGCTTCTTCTTTAAGCATAAGGGAGATCTACTGCAGGGAAGGGGTTAATGAAGGCTTTATCTAACCCCCCAAGTTCAAAACACAGCCCTTAAACTCAACTAAATCATTTGGATAGGAAGAATAAAAAGATGCATTGGTTTGATGAGACCAGAGGGAATATCAAGTAAATTACAGCTGTTATATTATTTAGCATAAAAATAAGCATATGTGGAATCTCTAACTACAGCTCTTATATACAGCTCTGCATTTTGTATATATATCTGATATAATTCATACTGGTAGTATAATTACTGTATCTGCTATGATAGGAGATATTCACATCTATGCCCATTCAACAAATTACACTTATATACAAAGGCCATGCACAATAACCTACACATAACCACTATAAACACTTTCAGTCTGAATATATCCATTTTTAATTCATTCTTGTAGTTACTTTATGATTTTATTTAGCTCAGGATAGGCTTTTACAACTGCAGTGGGTAGATTTAGCCTTCATACAGTAGTAGCCGCAACCCCAGGCTTATCTGAATGTGAACCTGGTGGACTGCAGGCTGAAGCTACCCTCCTCCTGCAGTCCACCATTCTTCTTTTGGGGAACAGGGAGGGGACTGAGGGATGCTTGTATAACCAGGCAGTGGATCCACACAGTTATATCAGTGCCACCACATGATGATATCTCTCTCCAGCACCAGATATAGCCTTAATAAACCCCTTCAGTGCAAGATGCCTTTACATCATTCAGAGATTATTCTCATGCGCTGCCAACTGCGCTACTGAGGCGTTGCCTAAATGGCTCGCTTGGTAAGCTGCTGTACTCACGCAGTTGCAAGCGCTGGTTCGAATTTTGGGTGCCTAAATGGCTCACTTGGTAAGCTGCTGTACTCACGCAGTTGCAAGCGCTGGTTCAAATCCTCGCAATATTTTTTTAAAGATGCCTTTACAAAGTTGAATAAAACCATCTGATATCAACAAGAATAAATTTAAAAAGGACATGACCCAGACTAAAAGGGTTAATTTTGACCGAGAGCAGAATTAATTTAAGGCTTTTCATCCAATGGCATAATTTTTCTCTGCTGATCCCTTTAATCCAACTGACATATCTTTTAATTCAGTCTTAAGGCAACCAGATAATTTTATTTTACTTAGGAGAGTTTTCTTGTACTGGATGGGTTTATTAAAGGCTGCATCTGACCCCTCCAGTTCAAAAAGTCCCCTGATGTGAGTAAAATCATCTGGAGGCAGGTAAGAAAAAATTAAGAAGTGAGTAATCGGATTTAAGTGGCTGAAAGTGAAGATACGTGATATCTTAAGAGGACTCCCCTTTCCTTAAACCAGGGCACTTTATGGACCTACAGCCATATATGGAGTTAACCAACAATCCTCTGCTTGCTTGTGTTGTGCCTTCCATGTTTCTCATTCCTTCCTAAATGACAGAATATCCTTCTTCACATGCTTTTTTTATTTTGTCACATTTTGCTGTCACATAAATACTGTACCATAATTCATGTAGCACCATCCAACATAGAGAAGTGCTGACAAACTTCTGACCATGGCTGTACTTCTCCTTACAAACAATATCTAAAGATAATTAAAATTACTTCACATTTCACAGAATATCCACAGATATACATTTTTTTTGTACAGATTACAGTTAAAATCACCATATTAAATGTACAATCAAGGAAAAAAGTTCAGTTACTACTTCACACTTGGGCCTGTCTGTCAGTTTCCTCCCTGAAGCACTATACTGTATTAGAATCATCAGTGGGCAGAGAAACATACCAAACATCTCACAGCACTGAAATATTACCTTGTTCAGCTCAGTCATGCCAAGCCAAGCAGACCTGTCCAACTGAAGGTAAGCAACTGCCAGTATGGGGTTGTGCCAAAGGTTCCTTACACCAATGATGCTTTGTCTGTCTCTGGGTGGTATGTGTTATGCAGTGCTCTATTATGTGTGTGTTATGCTTTGCAGGCCTATTCTACGAGCTGGGCACGTGTCATCTATAATTCCACCCAGCCCAAACCTATGCAGGCACCTGATGGCTGGGTAATGTCCTGATCTAAGCCAGCTTGGTGGACTCAACCAGCAGAGGAAAATGAGAAGTAGAAAGTGTGATATATTAGACAAACTTTTGTCCAGGACTGTACCTAGATTCTACATTATGGCAGATAATGGAAAAATTGGCTTATATTTGCAATTACGAAATACAGCAAGTTTTTGTTATAAGACTAGGGTGCACTACAAAATACTGTTTCAACTTTTTTTTAACTCCTTCAATCTGGCAATGTTTTCCAATTTATTCCTGCTACTAAAAAGCCATTTTATTTCATTTTAGGGGAGACATCTTGTAGTAAATGGGTTAATGGAGACAATATCTAACTCCTACAATCAAACAAGTACTACCCTATCTATCTATCTACTGCCAGATGCCTTAATCCTGTAAGAGTGGCAACAAACAAACAATCTCCATGTCTCCCTGCCCTCTACCATTAGGCTGCCCTCCCTCCAACTCACACCTCCCTCCCTCCTCTCTCTTTCTCCCTCCATCTCATCCTTGGCCTCCATATCATCCTCTGCCCCTCCACCTCACCCACATATACTCTTCTAGTCAGTCTCTCATTCTCCCAAGTTAAATAATATATGATACTAAGAGCAAGAATAATATGGAAAAGACTTTATCATACTGAAGGGTTTCATACAATAAGACTTTTAAATAAGGAAAACGCCAAAACAACTGTACAGGCAACAAGAGAACTTTTATCAGGCAATATTTGGTAGTTTTTGATGACTTAATTGCAAAAATAAGTAAATAAGTAAAAAAATAAAGCAAAATTGACATGAATTTTAAAAAATAAATTATAATAAAAGTCTAATTTAAAAGACAATTGCAAAAAATATGTAAATAAATGAAAAATAAAGCAAAATAAATACAGTAAAAGTCCAATTCTTCGGCATCCAATTCCCCGGCAAATCTGACATTTCGGCAGTTTTGAGAAATAGTCCCATTTATGAAAATCTCTGATCGTTCGGCAGATTTTCCGATTTTTTTCGTCAATCTTGAAATTCTCCATGAGGACCCTCTACTGCTGGGGACTTCTTCCAGCAGTAGCAGAGTCCAATCAACCCCTTCTATTGTACATATGTAAATAAGGAACCTACTATAAGTTTAGGTAAGTGCATGTGAACTTGTAGGCCTACTGTACCATTACATTAATATACAGTATGTTCACTAATTTCTTTATTTTTCATATTCATGTATAGTACTGTATTCATTACAGTATTGTACAGTATCAAACAGTATACAGTACTCTCTCCAAACACATTTGTAATGATATGAGTAGTGATGATAGTGTTCACCGAAACATATAAGGTATTGAGTGGGTAGGGTTTTTGATAATTCGGCAATTTTGATTTTCGGCACTAGCCTGGTCCCATAGATGCCAAAAAATCGGACTTCTACTGTAATAATTTTCGTTCTTGAAGGCCCCTACATGCTTTCTGCGTCTGCCTTCGTCACCTAATAATAATAGATGTCAAATTTAAAATAAAAGTCAATACATAACAGAAACTTACTGTATTTGGCTTTTGTGTTATGGCAGGTAAAGGAAATATTGGTTAGCTATCTGCAATGAAATAAAATACATATAAGAGTATAAATATAATGCAAGGGAAATCCATCGCCTTACCATTAAGTAAACACAGAGTACAGCATATTAAATTAAAAAACTCAGGAAGCTAGTTTATTTGTGATATCTATGGCATTTTTCTTATGGTTTCAGGAGGCTGTGTAATGCTTCTTTCCAACCACTGTCATCACCAACACCTTGTTCTCTTGCTTCCACTTCATCCTCTAAAATAATAAACTCAAGAAAATGGTTTATTTGTGGTACTTCTGGCCTTTTTTTTATGCACCACCTTTCCCTAACCCAACTGCATTCTGACATTTAAAAGGTGTCAGTTACATGCACAAGAATATCCTCCCCTGTAGTGTATTCCATTTAATGTCAGACAATATTATTCAACTAAAAGTCAGTCACAACAGATGGAAAGAGTTAATAGCTGCTCTAGCTCCCTCATGATTAGCACAGGTTTAACATTTTCTCCAGATGATATCCGGTTATTTTATTCAGTTGCCAGAGTTGTAGCTGCCTGAGTGTGTTAAAGGGCAGTGGTATAGCCAGAGAGGTATCTAGGGTGGCATTGGGCACCCTTGAACTATGCCTGGCCACCACAAATATTCAGGGGAATAATTTCAGACCCCCCTGAACAGTTCTCCTTGCACATCCTGTAAATGGACATGGTCACCCCATTTTAAAAATCCTAGCTACCTTCCCATTAAAAGGTAATGAGCAAAATAAATTACTCAGGGAGGAAGATGCACTATAAAGCCTCCTAAACCCATAAACATACAACCCTTACTCAAAAACATAAGATATAAAATGTGCATTGTGACATTACCATACCCTAGAGATAATTCATCCATCTTTCCTTAACTACTTGGGACCATGAATTCATCACCTAACTGCAAATGGTAACAAACGAACAAGGCATCACAGTGCAACCATACAACCAATACTTCTGTTATGGTTGTCAATAAAGATAAACTAACTTTTTTATCCCACAGTGTTTTATTCTTGTTACCTCTAGATCATGTTCTTGGCTGACATCATCATTATCATCATCATCATCATCATCATTATCATCATCTAGCACACTATTTTACTTGTGATAAGTATTCTGAGCCATATTAATTGCATCCTCAGCAGCTAGGCGTAATATTCTACTAAAAAATATATGAGTACCTAACAGAAGAATTGTGTACATAATATAGATAGTTCATAAAGTAATATACAGTACACAGCATAAAATATAGTACAGTACATAATGTAATATACAGTATATAAAGTAATACATTGTTTGTAAATATATGAAATTACTTAAGCTTGTAGTCATAACCTTTTAAATCATTTACCCTCAGTTTACCTCTTCCACACTTAACAAAATTAGCTAACTCATTTATCTCAATTATCATCTAAATCAGCTTCTCACTCTAACAATACACCACACAGGCATTTTCTGATTCCTTATATTTTTTCATCCTGTTTCATTCTCTTTACTGGATCAGATGTTTTCACTAACCTCTCTCTCACAACACCATCCTTACATAAAAAGAACAACCTTGGTAACAACACAACCATCTAATCCCTATTCTTAACTCAAAACTTTTCATAACACAACCCTCTCATTCCTATTCTCAACTCAAAACTTTTCATAACACAACCCTCTCATTCCTCTCCTCAAAACTATTTCTAACACAACCATCTCACTCCTATTCTCACCTCACTACCATCATCATCTCCTTTGCATAACACAACTAAAATCTACAACTAAATATCCTTTTCATTATACAACCATCTCATTCTTATTCTCACCTCTAAACTATGACTAAATCTAGTTTTGCTAATACAACCATCTACTCTTACTCTCATCTCACTACTATCAACATCTCCTTTTCAAAACAACACCTAAAATCTACAACTAAATGGCTTTTTCATTATACAACCATCTATCTCTTATTCTCATCCCAAAATGTTGGCCAAATCTATTTTTCCTAATACAACCATCACATTCCTATTCTCAATTCTAACTCTCCTCTAACACAACCATCTCATTCCTCTCTTTCCCAAAACTATCAATGTCTCTAAATCTCTAACTCTCCTCTAACACAACCATCTCACTCCTCTCTTTCTGAAACCTATCATTGTCTCCAATTCATCACACAACCATTTTGTTCCTATTGTCATCTCACAGCTAGTACTATTTCTCCCCATCACTCCGATACAGGCACTACTTTTCGTGTATATGTAAGTACTGTATTCCTCTAATCCTCCTCATAAACCTGGGATCTGTTCAAAATTATCATAACTTTTTCCATACAACTGTCACTCAGAAAGAAATGGAAAATTAGTGTGACTTCTTAAGAATGGAACTATAATAAACAATTCTTTTCTTAAATTTACATGAACTTAGAAGAAAAATTACTTTAAAAAGATGACTTAAGACTGGGAATTAATGAAAAGAGCCTTTACCAAGAGAATGCACAATCATGACCCCACACTCAATCCTGTTTTACGAGCTGAAGTGCATTTTAAACAATCTTCGCTATTCTTCCATCAGAACCATCAACATCACATAAAAACCCTTACTAACACTACATCACCCCTGCCAGTGTGTGGGAGAACTACTTGACTTCACATAATGGACTATCTATTCTATAGCCTGATTCCTATACAGATAAATACAAATAAAAGTGGAGAAAAATCCTCTAGTAGAAGAACTGGCAGACTTCAGGGAAAAGACTATTTAATCTATGGCCAGATTCAAGTACAGATAATAAAAAAAGGAAAAAAAAGAAAAAAGAAAATCCGCATGTGGGAGAACTGTTAGACTTCAGGGAAAGGAGTATCTAATCTATGGCCACATTCATGTACAAATAAATACAAACAAAAGAGAGGATAATCCTTGAGTCAACCATTATTTAAACAACCATCACTTCTGGTTTATAAGCAGTATAATTCAGCTAGCAAGCATCATCACTGGGGTATATTCTAAATGGCTTTGGAGATTCTTAATGCCTCTTCCTTACAGATTTATTCTGCACAATACATCTCAATATCCTCAGGTAGGTTGTAAATGAAAGGCTGACTAACAGGGTGTATGTAGGAGAAGCAGAGGAAGGGAGAGGGAGGGGGAGACCAAGGATAGGGTGGAGGGGTGGAGTTGAGAATGGAAACTATGCTGGTACAGTACAAACCCAAATCCAAATATCCAATATCCAATAATCTTCACTTACCAAGATTTTTTTTTTTTTTTAATGCAAGGAAGAAAGAACCAAATGCCAGAAACTCACAAGACTGTTCCTTCCAAGAGAAAATAAAAACAAAGTACCAGAGCTAACATGCTAGAAAGGGATACTGATGTAATGTCCTCACACAGTTGGTGCATATTTTTGGACCGAGTTCTCTTATTGACGTGTTATGAGCACGTGATCAATTGCTAATGCAAGGTACCTCACTGCATTTGTTGTTCGTGGTACTGTTGGCTATTTATTACATTCTCTTTACAGGATTACCATTATGGTTCTACTTTCCAAAATACTCCATTTTCCATACAGCTTTTGGACCTAAGTATTTCCAATTTCAGAGTTTGGGTATCTGTGCTTGAGTATCCCTTTGTACACTAAACATGTAAACCATGCTGGTATTAATACTGCATAAAAAACACAATGGACAATGTTAAAGTGTAATATGCAAAATAAATCACTAAGGAAGAGGTGATAAGAAGCCTCCTGTGTCTCCTACAACACAATCACATGTCACTATATAAGAAAGGAGTCTATCAGAAAGCAAAGACTCAAGCAGATGATTATGCCCAAGTAAAGATCTGGTCTATAGTGTGTTTGTTTAACCTGGCAAAGATCCCTAAGCCATTTCAGCTCAATTAGTGGCCAATTGTAGACAGACTGAAGGCCAAGTTTGACAAGTAACCAAGGAGACTCATTTCTACATCATAACTAAGGCTCACTGAATTTCATGCAACCAACACTTAGTAATACAGTTGTGACAGTGGCTCAGTTCCATCAGGGGAAAATACACTGACTACAGTAAGGCAGTGACTGACCTAAAATTAACTCCTATGGAAGAACGTCAATAATAACAATAATAATAATAATAATAATAATAATGCATACCTGAACACTATTAAAAATTAAGTATTTTTCCAACATTTCATTAACATCTTAGGACAACAGGCAATTCTGACCACATGGCACCATAATATCCCACTGATAATAAATACAAGCATCAAGTGTACCTCAAAATGTTTTTAAATCCTAGTGTGAGTAATTTACAAAAAGTACAGTATTAGAACAGTTTGAGTAATTTCCATTAAGTACTATATTATACTAGATGTAGTCAAGACTACTTATGTTAAAATACGTTACTTTCAATGATAAATTTCAACACAATCTTGCTTGGAGATATAATGAAGGTATAAGGTGCACATTACACCCTTCCTTGGTTGTCTCCTTTTTCACACAGTTTTTGTTGTTGCTGAGGCCCCAAGCTTACCTGGATAGGAACCCTGTGGACTGAAGACTGAAGCTGCTCTTGTCCTGCAGCCCCCACATCCTCCTTTTCGGGAACAGAGGAGAGGCTGAGGGATATGTGTAAACCCAGACAGCAAAGCCAGCCAGTTTTATCAGTGCCACCACATGTAGGCATCCCTCTGACATACAGTGTTGGAGGAGGATGCCTTCATGTGGTGGCACCAGTAAGACTGAGCTGCTTCTCTGCCTGAATAAACAAACATCCCTCATCTCCCTACCTCTGAATGGAGGATGGCGGACTGCCAGAAAAGGGCAACTTCAATCTTCAGTCCACTGGGTTCACATTTCAGATGAACCTGGGGTCACAACTATCACCACCATGACATACATTGAAACACAGATTCAAAAGGGAAGTTCTCTTAAGTAACATGCATCACAAACCAAGTTTCAAGCAAATGTTCAATCACTAACAGGTACACAAGCTTCTTCATACCAGAGGTAATTTGAAAGATTCCTTGCAACTAACCTAATGCTTTATGGCAATGAACTTCTTAAATCACAATTTGATCCCATTTACTTAAGCTACCTTGGGCTGTGTTCCTGAGAGCTCTGGGAGGCTGTCCAGCACTTCTTTGTTACTAGTTTATTCTGCATACTATAGTGCAATTACTCTAACCTGACATATCCGTAATCCTTTTCAGTTTAGTTGATGGCCAAGTGTTGTCAAATTGGTGTGGTGATTTGACTAGTAACCAAGGAGACTCATTTCTATTTCATTATTAAGGCTCAGCAAATTTCGTGTAACCACAACACAGCATTCTAGGTTTAGAATGGCCCACTAACCTCAGATGAAAACAATATGACTACACACCTACCATTGTCTCAAATGGATGTTATATCTTTTCAACACCTTCAATCCAATGATGTATATTTAAATTTTATTCTTATTACCTCTAATGCACTTGTGCTCTGTCTGCATCTAAATATGGCATGTGTAGCGTGGTACGCCATTATGTATATGCTGTGTAGGTCTATTCTATAAGCTGGGCATGTGTCACCTGTAATTCCACCCAACCCAGATCAAAGCTGTTAGATGAGGAGGGCTGGGTGATGTGCTGCTCTATGCCTAGCTAGGTGGACCTAATCAGCTCTACTTAAGGATAACTCTGATGGGTGACAGCTGTATCAAACCCCATAGGTTCAGAAAGTCTTGCCTAAGCTATATCAAATCATCTGGTTAACAAGAATAGACCGGAAAAAATCTATCACCATCAGTATAAAGGAATCAATATCAATACAGACTTGAATATTAACATAAGAGTAAATACTGTAGCAACTATTCCTCCACGTAAAAAAAAAAACATGTCACATCAAAATTTTAATAAACTGGTAAGGAAGAGGTGCCAGGAAGCCTCTGGAGCTAACAAGAATGCAAGCCCTGGACTACAAAGACGCTCATATCAATTTTCAAAGCCGCACAAAAAGCTGAACTCAATCTCTCAACCCTAATTATCAAGAAAGACAACAACAACATTTAGTAACAAACTTGCAATTAATCTCCCATCATAATTTTGGGTACGTTTTTATACGACCTACAACAGATGAGGAAAATTTGATCGATGTTGTCTACAGCCAGATGCCTTTATTCCCAGACAGGGTGGTTTTAAACAAATCACCTCCACACCTTTCTGTCCTCAACTATCAGGCTGTCCTCCCTATAACTCACACCCCCTTTACTCAACCATTTATTAATATCTGTTAGCAAAACATCTGAAAATGCACTTACGTAGAATCAAATTTTTGGTGACATTCAGCGGAACTACAAAGTGTTTATACGTAATCATATGTAGTTAAATTATGGCTGTGGGGCCTTTTTCTGACGTTCAAGAGTGAGGTGAAGGGGGAGAGGAGAAGAGGGAGACCAAAGATGAGGTGGAGAGATGGAATGGAGAGGTATAAGGAGGAGGTGGATGTGAACTGGAAGGAAGGCAGTCAAATGGCAGAGGACAGAGCAACATGGAGACAGTTTGTTTGTGGCCACCTCTTCTGGGAATAAGGTGTCTGGCAATAGATTGACAGTTTTCATTATTAGTGATTTTCGTTGACTGCAGGTGCATCTGGTCCCTAACACCCACAAAAAACAAGGAGTGACTACATTAGCTTTTTCTGCCACACTTCCAAAATCCCTACGAGCCTCCAAGCGTCGCGACACAGTGCAGCGCGTGTGAAGCAGAAGCACGTGGCAAATGAACATCACAAGACAGAAAGTCCTCATTATATACTGATGCATTCTTAAAAATCACAATTACACTATTTCCTTCATAAAAGACACTGCAAATTGGTGGGAAAAATGGCAAAGCTGATTCATAGGTAGCGATGGAATTTTAATACTTTTATATGATTAAACCCCTTCACCTCAATGACACACTGATCATTTCTTTATCTTTTTGCAATGTTCAGAGGCCTTTACTCAGTTTAGGAGAGACTTTCTGAACTAGAGGGGTTAGATACAGCCTTCACTAACTCCTTCACCAATACAAATCTGTCCTAAGCTGAATAAAAGGGTCTGGAGGTAGCATGAATAAAATATCAAAGTACACCACTGAACTGGAAGGGTTGATGTGGACTTAACCCCTTTGCTTCAGTGGCTTTTTTTTCCTTTTATCAGTTTTATTTTTGCTACCATCAGATGCATATATTAAATTTGGGAAGGCTCTCAAATAGTGAAGGGGTTAATGAAGGCTAGATCTAACCCATCATGTTTGAAAAATCTCCTAAGCTGATTTTAAGTGCCTCAAAGTAGCAAGAATTAAAAAAAAAAAATCAAGGAAAAACAGGAAAAAAGAAAATGTCACTGGAATGAAGGGGTTAATAAAAAAAAGTAAAAATATATATATATATATATGTTTTAGAATATAATGAAGACTCACTGCAGTTATCTATTTTTCTCAGAACAGGTACATAAGTAGATTTTTGCTATTATACAATTCTCAAAATTTGCATAGCAATGAGATTTTTAAAGTCACAAATCTATACTAAAAATTGTTTAGAAAATATTCTTTTTGACAAAATTTCACCTTCTACGATAAAAACAGTGCCTTTTTTTATATTTTTTTTACAAATAGAAAGACGTTCCAAACTAGACCTAGGACAAAATTTATCATAATCTTTTTATTCTAACTTGGCCTGGATTTTTTTTTTTAAATTCTGTATCTTATTTTCTGTAGCCCAGTGGCATATAAAGGCAATGCTACAGCTCTACAGGCTCTCCACAGCACTTCCTCATGACATGCAACATATTCCAGTGCTACTCTCATCACAACTCAGCATTCAAGATGGAGAGATGGCAATTCAAGGCCAAGTTAGTGTAAAAAGAGTGTAGTACGTGAATCTCATTTAATCTTGGTGACATCCGCTGCAGTTTATTCTTGCTCTCCTATGATGATTTTATTCAGCTTAAGAAAGGATTTTAGTAGTAGTAGTAGTAATAGTAGTAGCAGTAGTGGTAGTGGCAGCAGTATTGTAATAGTAGTAGTAGTAATTTCTCCTTTACATAAATGATTTCTTCTTGAACTTCCTTCTCTTTGCCAGTCTTTTTCTTCCACATCCCCTTCAGTGCAATATTCTTTTTAATTTTATTCTCACAATCTCCTAAGACTTTAATCAACTTAGGAATGACTTGAAATGGAGTGATTTGACACAGCCCAACCCCTTCATCTACAACACTTACTTCAGCTGCCAGAGTAGATTTTTTAATGGAAGGTTAGATTGGTATAGCCTTCCCTAACTCCACAATCATAGCATTCTTCTTGTCTGACAGAGGAGATATTCGAAATGGAAAACTGGAGGTTAAGTATATAGTAGCCTTGTCCAACCCCTTCAGTAAACAGGGACTCATCGACGCTGAATAAAACCATCCAGCAGCAGCAAGAACAGAACAAAAATCACGTTCTCCGTGTGAGGGAATATTCTACTTTACCCAAGACCAATAACAGAGTACCTGTTCATCCTCAAAGCTACACTATGCATATACAGTACAGGCAGCCCTTGTTATATGTCAGGAAAGTGTTACAAATCACATTTTAACTTTTTTTTTTTTTCTCTCCCTACAACTGGTGCTATACTGCTTTACTGTAAATTAGGGGAAATTAATACATCAGCTTTATAGGTAGAAAGCGAGGCTTGAAAGACAATTTATTAATTTATTGTGGACTTAACCTCTTCATTCCAATGACAAAATTCATATTTTATTCTTGCTATCACCAGATGATTTACTGCCTTTAAAACAGAAATTTTCGTCCTGGAAGTTATCATTATTGTTGCAACCCCATACTCATTTGAATGTGAATCTGGTAAACTTCAGGCTAAGGTTTTCTTTTACAGTCCACCATGCTCCTTACAGAGGACATGGAACGAGTTAAGGGACATCTGTGTAACTGAAGAGTAAAGCTACCCAGCTATATCTGTGCCATCACAGAAATCCCTCACCAGCACCACAGTAGGGGGGGGGGGGTAAATACACTTCTCATTAACCCCTTCACAATCTGATGCCTCCCTAAACTGAGTAAAATCATCTCAAGGTACCAAGAACAAAATATTAAAAAAAAAATAATAATAATAATAATAATAATACAGGAATAAACAGGTTAACAGTAATAAAGGACCCTGTAGTTCATTCATCTTAACTTGGCCTAGATTTCAAACTTTTTCAGCTTATTTTATGAAGCTCAGTGGACCATAATGGCAATTCTTTGGCTGTACATCCTTTCCCTAGCTCCTTTTCAAGATATCATTATACTCCAGTGTTATTTTCTTGTTACAGCTCAGTACTCAAGATGGGAAGATGGCAATTTTAGGCCAAGTTAGAGTAAAATGGGTATATTTAATAAGGTGACATAGAACAAGGACTCACTGCACCATCAATTAAATTATTTAAGAAATACAGTGTTAGTTTGCATGTAAGTTCCTGTATTGAGTGCCAGAATACAAACTGAGTATTAATGAGTACAGTATTTAATCCTTTGGTGAGCTTCAGTTACAAAAAATAACATATCTCTATTACTCACCTACCAGCACTTATTTTCATACCTTACTGAATGAGGAGCAAAGCAACAGTGGCTCAATAATTAAAACCAAGTGCATGAGGGTGTGGACAGGCCTCCAATTTTTGGCAAAAATTTCTGAACTATGTGATAATGATGGAACAAGTTTAATCTTTCTATATCACTGGTTCTTTCAATCTGTTCTGTGTGATTGTTGATGTAGCTCAACCCTGGTCTGTCTGTCAAGGTAGACCTGTCAACCACAGGTAAGCAACTGCTTCTGTGGGGCCATCCTACAGGTACAAAATAGTACATACACCATGTAGGGATCCAGCACCCCCTTGTGGTGGACAGGGTTTCACCAGGGTTAGACCAGGTCAGTTTCATGGCAAGGTGCAGGGAAATATGAGGATGTCTGGCTCCTGGGTGGATGCCACAGATACTCCACCCAGGGTGTACAATGCCACCACACGTAGGCTCCTCATCAGCGCCACTCTGTGATGTGTGTTGCAGACTACTCACATCTAACAATTACTGGCTTTCCATAAATTACCATAAAAAATTTGGAGTTTGCTTACTCCTTGGTGCACCCAGTTTTAATTATCCAGCCATAAATATAATATATATATGTATATATATATATAAGAAATATGCATCCAATAAAAATATATAGTAACACACAAATACAGCTGCAGGAATGATACAGAAGTGACAGACACGATAACAGCTACTCTATAAGTTTAAAGAGGCGATATCCTCTACAGCTGCACGTGAGATTAGTGGTTTCCTAGCATCTCTTCCTTAGTGACTTATTTTTCCACTCTGCATCTTAAAGCATTCAATCTGGTGACTTACTCTGCCTCTAGATGATTTTATTTAACATACGACAGATGAAGTGTGTATGCCTGAGAAGTGGAGTCAGGATTTCAGAAGCTTGAACTGTGAGTGAAGGGGAGTGTGGACAATTTAACTGGGCAGACTTGGGTTAGTTTCTCATTCCAGCAATTTTTTTTTTTCTGATCATCTGGTGCTACTACATCATTATCATCATCACCATCATTAACCGGACCTTACACCCTAGGCTTGGGCAAGGCAGGGTCCAGGGTGCCAGAAACAAACTTGACAAAATGAGATGCTGACCAGTCTGCCTAACTGAATGGGTCACACTCTCATTCACTCTCTAATCAAGCCCCTGGAATCCTGGCTCCATCTATCATAATAAAGTATAATACACTACTGGACTAAAGGCTTTACAGTGGGTTCATGTTGGGGAAAGAGAGAGAGAGAGAGAGAGAGAGAGAGAGGAAAAATAAAATCAAACTCTTACCTGTCTCTCTCCCCCACCCAACATTTGCACTGTCACAATGGATCCTCTACAGTGGGTCAAGTTTACTAAGGAAGAGATGCCAATAAGCCAACTAAATCCACACTAACATGGCCCCTAATCTACAGAAGCTAAGATCACATACCAGCAAATGCACTTGATTGACTCTCATGGTGGCAGCAACTCTTGTATTCTACTCTGGTGATTTTTATGCAGGGGAGTCACAGGAGCCGGAGAGAGTTAATACTGTCACCCTCACCTCTCTCATCATCGGAACAGCTCTATTATTCTATTCTGGATAACGGCAGGTGATTTTATTCAGCTGAGAGTGAGTCACAGGAGCCTGAGAGGGGTCACCATCACCCCTCTCATTACTGGAACAACTCTAGTATCCAATTCATTTCTGGCCTATTTAGTGTTAACCCCTTACTATCATAAAGGCTATTTTATTCTTGCTATATCCATTGAAGCTTATTCTGCTTCTGAAAGCCCGGCATCGTTAACGTGTCAGAAGTTCTTCCCCAAGTCCCTTACTCGGCCAAATTTCTCACTAATTCTTACTGCCTCAGATAACTTTTTTTTTTAAGCATATGAGAGAGATAGTGGAGATGTTAGAAAGTCTTTATTTACCTCTTCTTCTTACTACATATTCATCTGGGGTTACCAAGGCCATAGCATACACTTCACCATTTCATTGTACGTGTTTATCACTTTGTCAGCTGCCTAGAATTCCAACCTACTAAGTGGTAAGAGATACATCTATGAGAGGCCTTTCCTAAGCTTAAATTCATTATGTCACATGAAAAAATAGAAGGATCTGCTTGCAGTGAAGGGGTTAAAAAATATGTGTTGTGAGCTGCCACGAATTCCTATCTAGACAGAGGTATGGATTGGCATGACATTACTATCAGCCTTCATAATACAGTACAATATCCCTCTTTTTTTTCAGTTGTGATTTTGTTTGTTTTCTTCTCTGTGGATGAGTTAATTATAAAAAATACAAATCATAAAAAAATACACAATTCTATGGCATATTCTGGGATTGTCTGACAAAATTTGATACTTAAAAAAATATAATAATAATAATAATAAAACTATTGGATTCTAATGCTTGTAGATGTTCTGGGGCCCTATATACGATCTTTACGCAATCACATATTAAATTATGGTTGTGCGAGTCTTTTTAGCTGGATTATCACTAACTGCAGGTGTCCTGCTAAAAACAAGGGATGACCATACAATAACCCTTTCCTAAGCTGAACAAGGCCCTCTGAAGGTAGCAAGGATGAAGCACAAGAGCCATTATCACACTGAGAGGGCTCAGGTAAACTCGCCATTTTGGACACCGCTATATCAATATGTACACTCTTGGATGCAACTGTAAGGAATAAATAAAATAATACTGTGATGATGATGATGATGATATTAATAACAATAATAATAATAATAATAATGATTATGATAATAATAAAAAAAAATAACCCCCAAACTATTATAAATCATTTGTTGCACATCTATGGGAACAGAACATGACAGCTGATCATTTTGAAACAAGCTCACTGTTCCAAATTTATTTTGTTTGCTTTTGTTGGGGATTTCTTTGTTTGTTTCTTTTTTTGCAAGACTGTGTCTAACTGCTCTGGGTTGCTTTGGGGGATTTTTTTTTCTTTTTCTTCTTTCTTTCTTTTTTTCTCTCCAAGAGTATCCGAATACATGCATACTGGAGCAGGTGCATCCAAAATGCCGAGTTTAAACTAAGTCTCCAGCTGTCATGAGTCGCAACGTTCTTAGCAGCAAGTGTGGCCATTGCTTGTATTAGTGCTGTGTTCTTGGTGCGTAGGTCTGAGCACCTGGTAAACGCCTCACAGCTCACCGGTCATCAGCAACTGACAGTGATGAATGCCTGTATGAAATGCCTGTCCTATGTCCAACCCTTCTGCATACATGGGTTTTGTGTGCATGCAAGAATGAAACATACCTCGTGGGACTGTATGAGTTAAATACAGTAATCACTCTAATATCCGGACGCCCAATAACCGAACATCCCCACTAACCGAACCTTATCGTCCTGGGATCAAACATTCCCAAAATGGTCCGAAAATCCAAAAAAATTGGAAAAAAAACCGATTTTTTGCCGTCCGTAATTTGAACTTGCCGCGCGCGCCGCGTGAGAGCATTGTTTTGGTTCGTCATTCCTCCGACGTCCGATAGAGCGCCGCTGCATCATCCCCACTTCCCGCCTGTCTCTCACCGCGACTGGACCTGCGCTGTTCGTCATGGCTGCCCACGTGCTCGCTTTTGTGGTGGTGCCGTACTTGCTGCAAGGCCTCCTGCTGCTCTCTGCCCTACTCTTAGTGTGTGTGATGATGGCCCCGCCTCCTGAGAAAAGGAAGAGAGTGGTGTTGACTCTGGAGAAGAAACGGGAGATATTGGAGAAGGTTGATGCGGGTTGGTCTTCCTCTCGCATTCTCCGCGAGTTCAACCTGGCCCGGTCGACTTTGTTTGATATCAAGCGTTCCCGAGACAAGCTCATGCAGTACACGGCTGACTTCTCGTCGAGAAGCAAACGCAGCGTGGAGAGGAAGGTTATGTTTACTCCCAAGTATGCAGAGATCGACCGCTCCACGTTGATTTGGTATCGACAGCAACGTGCAGCTGGTGTGATGGTACGTGGAACGGAGCTGAAGGCTGCTGCTGAGAAGTTTGCAAGGCTTCACGACGCCCTAGACTTCAAGGCATCCGAGGGTTGGCTCTTCGCGTTCAAGTTGCGACATGGCCTTACTAACCGTAAAGCACATGGCGAAGCATTGGACGCTAACGAGGATGGAGTGGACGAGTTTCGGCACAAGGTGAAAGGCTTGATCGACAGGGAGGGCCTCACTCTCGGTCAAGTCTATAACGCTGACGAAACTGGCCTATTCTATCGCTCGGTGCCAACGAACACTCTCGCCGATGAGACGGAGAAGCGTGTACCTGGCCGCAAGCTTTCTAAGGAACGGATATCTGCTTTGTGTTGTGCCAATGCTAACGGCATGCACCGGCTTAAGCCCGTTATTGTTGGCCGTGCAAAGCAGCCTCGGTGCCTTCGTGGGGTGATGGATGTCCTTCCTGTCGTATGGTACCATTCTTTGAAAGCATGGTTCACAGCTGTGATTTTCAAAGACTGGTTTCACCATCACTTCGTCAAGGAGGTCATACATTACCAGACGAAGACACTGGGAATTCCTCGCGACCAGGTAAAGGCTCTCCTTCTCTCGACAATGCACCTGCCCACCCGTGCGACAAGGACTTGGTTGCTGAGAATGGCCGTATTAGGTGCATGTTTCTGCCACCTAATACGACTGCTCTCATTCAACCAATGGACCAAGGAGTGATCGTGGCAACAAAGCGCCTGTACCGTCGGAAGTTCCTGGACGAGGTGATGGTGGTTCTCGAGGACGAGGACGAGCGCAGGGAAGGACGTGACACTCGAGGCAAGCGGACTTTGGAAAACCTTCGCCGCTACAACATCAAGTCTGCGCTGTACAACTGGGCTAGTGCATGGAAGGAAGTCCCTGTGAAAACTCTTGAAAATGGTTGGTCTCGTCTGCTTCTCGGAACAGATGTGGAGTACGATTTCCTAGGGTTTGACGTGGATGACTTCCATGCACGGCTACGTACGCACGGCGACGATGTTGATGTGGACGATGTTCGTGAGTGGTTGGACGGCAGCGGGCGATCCTGGGTATCAGACGTTGTCTGATATCGAGATCGCGTCTTCGGTTGCTGGTGTCAGTCCCGAACTTGAAGATTCCGACGACGAAGGCGATGATGATGCAGACTCCGCCCAGCAGGACACTACTCCAGCCATCCCCAAGCTGAGCGCACTCCGGGAACATCTAGAGTTCGTCCTAGACTACCTGGAACACCCGGACTGCGACAGGGAGATGGGGCCCTTGGGACTCGTGGAGGAAGTGCGTGCTTTCCGGCAGCGCATCATCAATCGCCAGAATCGTCGGTCCTTGCGTCAGTCAACGATTGACAGTTTTTTCAGGCCCGTGACCCCCGCTGTGCCAAGCCCTGGTTCCACTCCGTTGCCTCCCCAAGACAGGCCCTCATGCTCCGAGCCACAGCCCAGCACATCAGCTACAGTGGAGTCACCGCTCGACGTGAGTTTGCGGCTGTCTTCAGAGTCTTCTGTAGTCGGTACGCCATCACCACTACCCACCGATGCACCCCTTGGACGCCTGCCAGTGATACTCTCGGGCTCTGACAGTGAATAAACAGCAAGAACTTCTCCACTAGACCACACGGGAATTTTGAGTGTTGTGCAGTGAAAAAAACGGTGTGTTGTGTTAAGGTTTTCAAGTTGGGAGAAAAGACTAAGTAGAAAAGAAATTTAACGTAACTAACCTTCTTTGTTTTGGCTTTGGAAACTTAAAAAAAACTTGGGAAAAGTTAATGTGCAACACTTAAATTTAATGGAACATTATTTGGACTAAAGTGAACACTGTGAAAAGAACGGACTTCTGTGTGTTAGTGACTAAGTTCAGTGCAAGACTTCAGGAAGAGTGTAGTGCAAGTGCTTCAGGAAATCGTTCTTACTGTCAGAGTCCGAGAGGAGGCGGTTATTCATCGAGGTGGCCAGGGACTTGCTGTAAGTAGCCAAAATGTTTCATGTTGTACTATTTTCCATACTATATTTACCAGAATGTTTCATATTGTATTTTTTCCCATACTATACTTACCAGAAAGTGTCATACTGTACTTCTTTCCATACTAAACTTACCTCATGCATGTGCAGTAGGAATGGGTTTTTCAGAGTTCGGTTAGGTTCGGTTAGGTTAGGTTCGGTTAGAGTCCATAAGTACCAGAATGTTTATTAATGTATGAACATACTTCTAAACCCACATTTTATGTGTCTATTGCATTTATTTCAGTCATTTATGTGCCTTATTGGTGTGATTTGGGTGTTAAATAGGTGCTATGCATGTCCGGAGGGAGTTGTATAGGTGTTTCTCTGTGTTAGGGTCCGTAAGTACAAGTCCATAAGCTGGGGCCCAATATCCGGACAAAACCAATATCCGAACCTACCGATGGCTCTATTGATCCGGATATTGGAGTGATTACTGTAATCTAATTTGCTGTTGTGACCTCTTCAGTGGCAAATAACAGCATGACTTGTACAGTAAGCCCTCATCTTTCACATGGGTTATGACACAAGGACACCAGTGAAAAGTTTCTGCAGAGTACCCGGTAATGACTATTGCAAAAGGTTCCCCCCCACACATACACTTTAACTGTCAAATGGCTAAATACCTTTTGTATTGTCCCATACACCAGCAGATACTGAAATTTACTTTCTTCTTCTTAGATGATCTAAACAAATTTTGTTAAGTTATCCCACAATACACTTTAAAGTTTATTATGTGATCATGATTGATCTATAGCCAGACACCTTTTTCCTGTATGGGGTGGGCACAAACAACTTGCCTCCATGTCAGACTGTTCCCTGTTCCCTGGTATTTGGCTGCTCTCCTTTCAACGCACACCCTCCCCTCTCTCATACAAATCTTTATCCCTTCATCTCATTCTGTTTCCCCCTTAAAAAAAGTGCTGCACCAGAAAAGATGAAGGCTTAGTGTATTACTCTTGACATTAGCTGAAGTCTTTCCTAAGCTGAATAAAATCTTCTGACGGTAGCAAGAATAAAATATAAAATTCAGCACTGAAATGAGGGTCATATTCTAAGTGGCTTCAGAGATTCCTTATACTTCTTCCTCGGCAATTTACTCTGCACATTACACCTCAATACATGTTGCTGATGGAAATTATGTTGATACTGAAATGATAAACCTAATATACAAGAATGTGGTAAGGTGTCTATGTATCTACCTATTCATCTGCCTATCTATCTATCTATGGCCAGACACCTAAATTCTGGAAAGGGTGGCCACAAACAAATCACCTCCATGTCACCCTGTCCTCTCTCAAGCACACACATCCTCTAACATGCAAAATAAATCCCTAAGGAAAAGAAGCTATAAAGCCTCCTTTGCCACCAGAATACAACTGTGAGAAGATGGAGGTCCCCAATTTAGCTGCCTGCACTTCCAACCTACTTAGCAGTGAGTGATGCCATTGCTCGTATTAGCGCCGTATTTTCAGCACGCAGGTTTGAGCGCTCAGTGCACGCCTGGCTGAGTTCCCCAGTCATGAGGGACAGCCGGGATTCCAGCGAGGAGATGCGACGGTCCCGCTCCTCAAGCAGACCCAGCAAACGACGGTTCTCCTCACGGGCTGACTCCAACAGCTGAAATGCAAATTTTTTTTTAACATTATTAATTTCAAATACTTAGAGATGGTTTAGCCATGTGGAGAGGATGGTATATGAGACTGAGACTGACTACTGGAGTGTATGTGAGAGAAATGGAGGGGGAAGAATGGGAGGAGAACAAGGAGGAGACAAAAGGATAGTGTGGAAAGATATATGAGAGAGTGAATGTGAGCTGGAGGATGGGGAACCAAATTGGAAGAGGACAGGGTGATGTGGAGGAGATTTATTTGTGGCCACCCCTTACAGGATTAAGGTATCTGGCAACAAACAGACAAATAGATAGATAAATTTGTTCTCACTTTGGTAGGTGGGAACACACCCTAGAGTCACTAGATGTAGTGCAACGTTATCGTGCCTCAACACTGACTGACAAACCAAACTGTTTCTTTTAAGCAGGGAAACCATTTGTATCATTAGGTGGTAATGCTGTGTGGTGATCTGGTGTGTTAAGATGCTCCAAGCAGATGGGGCCTGTAAGTTTACATCCAAGAGGCGATCAAGGTTTATCACATAATGCCACTCAAGGGCAAGTGAGGCTGGTATTGTAGTAAGATGGTTTGAAACCACCTGAGGCATTTGGGTTATGATACTCCAAGTGTGACTCATAAGGGTTTGAATCTGACAGGTGGCTAGGATCTGCTACTTATGTAATGTCACTTATATATGAGTAACGAGTCACTCACCTATAATGCTTGGCTAAGGCTACATGATGGATTTCTCACTTAAGAAACCTCTCAACTACCATACTGCAGTCCAGGGCAATTTCAGAGTAGATGGCTAACCTATGCTTCATGTGGCATTACAGAATCAATATTACAGAATTCATTTGTCTTCTGGGGTACCTAAACTCATGTGCACAAGACCAAGACTCTCATTCTGATTTGGGTGTTCTAACTACCAGGTCACCAGTAACACTGCTGGGTGAAAAGCCTACCTCATCCACACTCTCTGTAGTTGGTGTGGCAGGGCGTCCATTGGCGGGAGGGCGTGTTGATGTAAGTGTGGATGCTGTGGGGTGGACTGTGGTGGCAGCCGATGACGGCTGAACCAGGGACAGTGTTGAATCACTCATTGTCAACGAGTCATAGTCCTGGTTGTCCTCGTCATCTGCTTCCAGGTCACTTGGACTGCAACACACAAAACTATTAATCCTTTCACTGTGATGATAGCTTCTTCATTGTTTGCTACCAGTACTGCTTGATAACAAGACGATGATAAATTACAATAATACACACACACACACACACACGCAAAATAAAAATCACATCACCTCTTGTTCCTATGACTGGTGAAGGACTTCTTTGGGACTGGGTTGGGTCCTGCAGCAGTGGAGTGATGATGGTGGTGGTGATGGTGATGATGATGATGATGGTCAGAGGTGGTTTTCTCCTTGTCCTTCTCTGGGTGTTCGTTGTAGTGGGTGTTGCGCCGTGTCTCAGCCGTCATCGAGAGAAGTTCCTCATCCTCTCCCGTGCTGCCTCCTGTTGACTGTAAGGAGAGGAGAGGTTGAGGTTTTATTTCACTTTGGGGACTGGATGATGATGATGATGATGATGATGATGATGATGATGATGATGATGGAGATGATGATAAAGATGGCGATACTGCCACTTACTGATTGTACCAGGAAGCAATTTACCCCTTTCATACACTATTTTAATGGGAAATATGGTCTGGATGATGGTGATAATTTAGACATTCACTGAGAGGCAAGGGAAGTGGTTATCATCTGGCTCAACAGTTTTACAGAACATACATACTGGATGATGATGATGATGACAAAGATGATATTTTTTCTGGACCATGCCCAACCACTATAATGAAATAATAATGACAATGATAATAAAAACAATGACAACAATACTAACCTCAGTGGAAGGCAGATGTACAACCCCCGTGCTGCGTCTCTTCTCTCTCAGCTTCCGTCTGTCCCTCTGCTGCTTCCCCTTGTTGGTGTGGTTCGGCCTAAGGATACCAACACATTAATTTATATGTACAGTTGCCCACAGAAGTTCCGTTCCTTTCCCATCCAGTAACTCTCTCGCTCATTATTTCCAGAATTGATTTTCCCGTGAAAGCCCACCTTTATGATGCAAAATCTGATGCCATCATTGATTTATTCAAGTGTTTTCTATTTGGTACATGATTTGTGAAAGCAAAACTATCACATCACTGTCTATGAAAAGAATGAAACATTTGTGGGCAACTGTACACTCACCCACCAAAGTACATTATCTGAAAACAGGAAACTGAAGGTGTCACAGTGAGCGTTCTTGCTGTCTGGATATTTTTCCCCTATGGTACATACCTCTGAATGGATGTTGCATTCCATATGTTGTATAAAGGTTCTTCTTTAAGATAATGTAATAAAGATGCATACATATTCATAACACGTTACTGCAAGAAATTTGCAAATGTCAGGGAAGGGAAGGGAAGGGAAGGGAAGGGAAGGGAAAGGAAAGGAAGGGAAGGCAAGGTAATGTAAGGTAAGGGAAGGTAAATTAAGAAAAGAATAGGGAAGATAAATAATGGAAAGGACAGATTTTGTTGCTACCTGTTAGGGCGCTTGTCTTTGATTCTGGTGGCTGGCTTTGGACTGGCATCATGGTCCGGGGCACCAGGGAACAGCCCACCCGTCCCTGCGTCACGCTCGCTGCCCTCACACTCCTCATCTGCTTCACCTGATGGGTACAATTTATGTATTTTGAAAAGAACGACTGACTAACTAGAAAAGTGTGTGAGGTTGAGGGGAGGAGACTAAGGATGAGATGGAGGGATGATGTTGAATGGTATATAATAGATGTGGGTGTGAGTTGGAGTGAAGGCAGTTTGTGGACAGATGAAGGAGCGACATGGAGATGATCTGTTCACGGGAACTCCCTCTAGGATGAAGGAGTGAGTAATATTGAGAATAAAACACAATAGCTGAAGCTGCAGACAAGGGATAAATGTGATTAGTTATATCTAACACATTCATGATGGTGCTCGAAGATTAATAAAATGCTGTGGCAGTAATGCACCAGAATATAATACATATTAAAACTGAGGTAACAGCAGAGCAAAAATATAAGTAGTCATCACAGTGAACCAGAGACTGTAGAGCCGAATGCTTCCAATCTGTTGACTACAATCTTGCCTATGCTAAATAACACCAACCAGCAGTGGCAAAAATAAAACACAGGAGTGGTCACTGCAATTCCAGACAAGGTACACTGAGGAAGACACAGGATGAAGTAGTATGCTGCTTTAAGATCTTCATGTATTACTAGAGAGCTGGTGCAGAACAGAGGAAATTCAAGGACTGGTATAAGGCTCAGCTGTCTGATTCATCCTGTATGGAAAATAGCATATTATGATGATATGCTATGGTACATCACATTCAAAACTATTGGAGCTTTGCAACAAACACCACTCCAATCAATGGCTACACAGCTATTTCTTCCGGTACCCGGTACTTAAAAACCTGATCTGCCAGTGTCCCCAGTTCAAAATATGGCGAACAGCAATACAGTAGGGCATACAGGAACGCATCTCTGACTAAGAGTAAGAACCATTAACTTAAAAAGCCAAAGTTCTCACATATTTCCTCCAGGGGGTCCATACCGTATTGCTTCCTTGTACTGTAACTGACTGGCCTTATCATGAGAAACAGTGAGATAGCCAAGATAAGAGACTGCAAAGATAGCACCTGTGGATATGCTTTATCATGGACGTTCTTCAACTTTAAATGATTCTGTTCAACTTCAGAAAGCCCTCTCTCATTAAAGGGGAAAATAAATGCTCCATCTGCTCCATCCACCTTGAAAAAGTCTCTCTCTATAAAAGAATGAAGTATAAAACACATTACTGTAGAGGAGCATTTAACCCTTTCTGTATGATGTTGGATTCTTCACTTTACTCTTCTGACCTGTGGAAAATTGTATGTAATTCAATGAAGAATTCTAACAGCACAGATAAAATACTCATTTAATTTTTTTTCTTTTTTCTTTTTTATTCTTGCTACCTACAGATGATTTTATACAGCTTATATGAGCATTCTAGTAGTATGGATTAAACACCTACCAGTATCATCTTCATTATCATCAGCTGGACCTCCTTTCCCATTCTAAAGTGGGGTGAAGTAGGATGCAGATAGCCAGAAAAAAACTTCACTGACATACTTGCCAAGGTTTGCCCAAGTGAATGAGCCACACTTCCATTCATTCTCCATTCAAGACTGTGGAATCCTGGCTTTGCTCCTCACACCACAGGTGATTTTATGAAGCTTAAGGAAGAACTCTGGTACTATGACTTGAAACAATATGTAACCTTTTCCTTTTCATTCTTGCTACCTCCAAATGATTTTCTTTAGCTTAGGAAGGCGTTCTTGTACTGAAGTGGTTATTAAAATCTTCATAAATCCTTTTAGATTGATGGCAATTTTGAAAAACTTGTTCTCTTCATATCCACTCAACTTCATTCACCTTAAGAACGACCTCTCATAATTCAAGGGTTCAAAATGACAGCTATCGGTCTTCCTTTCAGTCCAGACTCATCTCACTGAGCACACTGCTTGGTGCTGTTTGTTGCAGTTGTAGTTATGTACTGTGAGTGAAATGCAACAGGCTGAGAGCTATACCGGTACCTAAGTGTGATATTCAGCTGATATATTTCCTGTTGTTTATTGGTGTACTGCATTCTGTATTCTATCAGTTATTTTCTTCCTCTCTTGACCCTATCTCACCTCATCCTTTGGAGGAAAAAGGTCTGTATAAATAATAATAATGATAAGTATGTTGTTATTAAAGTCACACGGGAGGCTACCATACCTGGGCGTGACGTAGGGTTGATGTTGCGGGCGCGGGCGGTGCGAATGCGGGACCGACGTGAGGAGGTCTCAAAGTCCAGATCCACATCTTCCTGGCTGACCGAACTGGATGCCATTTTACCTCACTGTCCTGCTAAGTAAAAAATAATAAATAAAAATATATTGTACAAATGAACTACCTCCCCAACAAATAAGAAGGAACATTGCCTTCCTTGCATTATTTTACAGATACTTTTATGGCAAATGCTCAGATGGTGTTACACCCATTGTGCCACCTCTCCACACCTTTCCCTGTGCTACATGACCATCTGGTAGTGCCCATGTGCAGACTGTCACACAGCCATATTGCAGAACTTTTGTCTATCATAATTCATTTATTCCCCTGACCTGCTTCTCTTTGGAATTTGCTTCCCCTGATTAGTTTCCCCCCAAACTTCAACCTCCAGCAGTTCAATCCAACTGCTACAGACTTTTTAAGAACAGAGGACACCTGCCATCTGGTGTATCGAATTATTTTTAAATTGTTTTTCCATCCTCTCTTCATCTTATATAAAAAATAAAAATGATAAATATTAAGAGTGCTTCCTGTTGGAGGAACAAGACATACCAAAATAAATTTAACCTACAGTATTCATGTCATACCTATTACTGTATTTTTGTAGGAAGAACATATGCAAAAAAAATAAGTAGTAAATCCTTAATGTAAGCAGTAATTTAGCCACTACCCTGTGTGTTAAACTGTCTACTCCACTAAATCAGAAGGATCCCTATTTCAGGAAATCTAGTCCCTATTTTATGTACTTTTGTTGCTAAATTTCATACAATATAATGTGCGATAATGGAACATCCTCCATCAAACAACATAATCTGATTATATGATGTACAGTATACTTATATACAGGTAATACAACAAACTTTTAAACAGGAAGGAAGTGAAAGAGATTACGGTGAACTCTCCATTATCTGTTGGTGCAGTATCCGGAATGGCTATTTTGGCCCTATTAAAGCAACATCCAGCAATTTTATGCAACATCCGCCGCTGAAACAGGACTTAACCGGTGGTCCAAGGCAATATCTGGGATTGGGGGGTCTCAACTGGCTCATCAGCAGTGGCCAACCAGCACCAGAGGAAATTCCCAAACTCGGGAGCCACTACACTGTTCGCTATGCACCAGACAATCAGAATCTGTCATGGGCGTGGCTTATTCGGAGCACCAAGAATACCGCCGTGCTCTCATTCTCACCCATGGTTGTCACTGACTCAAAATGTGCCTGTGCATTCCTGATCTTTTGACCATGCAGTCACAAAACCCTGGCGCTCTGACTAACTCCGTGGTGTCCTGTGTTCAAGCTACTGTACTGCGTTGTATTGCAAAGCTAATGGCCTGTAAGTGCTCCTGTCCTAGTGCTCTGTTGTGATTGTTAAACTTCCCTTGTGCTGTATTGTGTACTGTACTGTTTACAAGTACGGCCCCCCTGGTGCTGTTTCTCCCATCGATGCCAACATTTAGTGAGTAAATACAATAGTACACTATGTACTGAACTGTATTGTTTTTATATGCTTAGTTTTCATCTTTTACTCATGGTAAAGTTTTTAAGATAGAGGGTCGAGACAGACAGAAACACAATATCTGGCTCAAGGCCGAATGATGAGTTGGTTGTGCAATATCCGGCGGCTCACATTGTTTGGCGTAGGGCTTGGCTGAATTACACCGGATAATTGAGAGTTTACTGTAATGCACTGATTTATAGAAAATTACTCATGTTTTGGTTACTACCGTATGTTGGAGAGTGAAAATGGACAATTAGGCACTAAATTGGAAGTTTTAAATTGGACAGCATTTAACTGGGGATTCACTGAATAACACATAACTTTCTCCCACTCTTAACTAAGATTTGCTTTTGAAAGAGGGTCAGAAGCCAAGCAAAAATAAATTCAACTTTGGATACTTCTTCTCTTTAACTACAACTTCTTGTAGTGGGTGGAATGATGCATGAAAAATGAATGTAACCTAAAATACTCCTTCCTAAATCTACGATTTGCTTTTGGACAAGGAACATGAGACGTAATAATAAACATACCCAAGTTTTCTTCTCCTGTAACTAAGATTTCTTTCTGTAGGCGGAACAAAAGCAAAAATAAATAATGGAAAACCTACGATATGTCTTCCCTCATCATTAAAATTTCTATTTGTAGGAGGAACAAGATAACATACAAAAATGCCAAAGAAATATAACCTATATTTCTCCCCACATAACTATGCTTTGTTTTTGTACAAGGTACAAGAGATGTGGGATAATTCTGCAACCTCTTCTTTCCTTGTCCTTCCTGAAAAAACAAATGTGAGTTACGACTGGGAATTGGTAGTAAATATGTTTGTGAATCCCTGCCAAGATCCGCTGCTGACCTGGGCTGACCAAGTTCGCCAGGCAGGTGTCTCGTCTCACTCAGCATCATGACCTCCCATACTAAGTACCCACAACGTCCAACTCTTACTCACATACCACAAAATACTACTCTGAGGGAACACGAACTTACCTCTTATCGTCTAAGTGAGAATCAAGCACTCCATTAACCTACTGAGATTCTTTTTCATGAGTAAAAGGTCCTCACCCTCTGTCACTTTCAGAAAACATCGACATGGAAGTATAAACGCCAGAAACCTTGATGCTGTTTATTAAGGATCTTAAGCCACCCAGATAAACAATCTTCCTATTAAGCCTATTGATATCGAAAGTCATCATGATTTTGGCCTGTTTTACTGTAGTATTTACTCTAAATTGGTTCGAAAATGCTTGGAAGCTGTTTGTGTGAAGGATAATAAATATATAACCACCTTCATGCTAATTATAAATGCAAGAAAATATGTAAATATGGAACCAGGTCACAGAACTTTAGAACTCGATTCTATCAAGAAAGAATTTATAGTACGAGATTCCTTACAGTGAAAGTTCTAATACCTTTCCGACACTTCTAAACATTCTGTAGAGAAAGCTTTGCATTATTTTATACTAATATTATGGATATATAAAAGATGTAATTCTGTAATAAAATAAGACTTGGGATTTATTAAGGAAATGTTTCGTGTCATCATTTTGCCTCATGCATAAAAGTGGCAGCACTTGAGACAAGAGGAGATTTTCCATATATGCTGCACCACTTCACGTCGTATCTGAGGGCAAATAGGAAGAAATTATACCCACATTTTTATAGTATGTGAATCCTAAAGACAATTTAAATAGCTGTGCATTAACTCTTCCATATAAATAACTCATACCAGTGGAGTTCTTAACAATGAATGCACATTAGGCCTTGGAAATTTTGGAATGAGCATGCAGACTCAGCTTAATTAATCAAAATGAACTTTAGACACATATTATGCATACATTGTACAATTTAGGGTGGCTTTATAAAGCCGAAGTCAAAGCTCCTCCCTTTCCATTTGAATAATTTGAAGCATTCAAAATACCACCAAGAGCAAGTCATTCCCTAGCGTATTAGAAATAAACATAAGATGCAATTGGTTTGCATTTTAAAACCCTAGAATCACTCAAAAATTCATAAATATTGAAAAAAATATAAAGCCGAAGTTAGAGCTGCAGTCCGAACAGGTTGTGTTAATGTCTGGCGCGTTTCTTGCTGCCGACGGAATTTAAATTTTATTTCGTGTCACCTTGGGAATTTCTTATGTCTTCTGGGTAGTCTGTGCCTCACGCGGCCGTAAGTTACCTTTATGTAGTCCACTGAATTAATAAAATGTTTTTTATTTGTGTATTTATTAAGAAAAGTATGTTTAATTATGCGGTGCCTTAAGCTTGTCTCGTGTTGTCATATTTGTCTTGATGTTGTTTACCTAAGGCTCTGTGCTTAGCCCTTTCATGGCCCGGATAGCTCTAGTATTTTATCTCAGCTGACACCAGACGGCTTTATATAGCTGAGAGTGAATCACGATCGGGGAGTGCTAATATTGCCATCATTAGCTGTTTATGATGGGACAAATTAGTTCCACCCACCACCAGATGATTTTATTCAGCTGAGTGAGTCATAGGAGCCAGAGGGTGTTAATATGATCAAGAATATTATGTATAGTGATTGCTTAGTTCTCTTAACCTGTTTATTATTACCACGAAGCAAACATTGTCTTGTGGTAACCTATTTCCTTCCCTGGAGAGCAATGTTGTGTATTTTCAGTTCTAGCAGATTACCGATTTAGTTACCAGAGCCGTATTGATCAGTAGGACCTGCCTGTTTGTATGTTTGAGAAAAACAAGGAAGAATGTAAGGGAAAGAAACTAAAAAATATGGTACAAGGAAAATAGCTAGTAATGCTGGGATGCAGTTGCCATATTGAAAAATGGAGGGGAAAATTAACTGCAGATGGGACGGCTGTGAACACATTGCATCCACATTCGGTTAATGTGTACAAAATCTTAACACCAGATTCCTTAGAAATTATAATAAGAATCATTCTCTTGCACAGTTCTAAGTCAACTTTGGTCTGTGACATTTCTTTGGCAAATTAAAATTAAGCGAGATATTGATGGGCCTTTACTGTAGTGTTATGGCTTTGTGAACATGTACCCCAACCCAGTTCTCAGTAATGGTGAAAATAAACTGGTGAATTTCAAGCCATTCTAGGCATTAACCTACCCAAATGCCACCAGACCCAACCAACAATCCTTATCATTCAAGCCAGGCTGAGACCAATTGCCAATCTTAGTCTTAGCTGAAAAAAAAAATAATAATAAAAAAAAAAATAATAATAATAAAAAATCAGGATCATACTTTTTTTTTTATTTTTGTTTTTTACTTATGGTTGATTTGTTTTGAAATTTTCCATGTACAGTAGTGTAGATAGTAGAGGCCACCATTATCACATCAGTGTTGAATGAAAAGCATTAGTTTCTTAAAGGCCGGTATGAGTTTGTGAGCAGCACCGGATCCCACATTGCGACCTTCAGGGCAGATGACTTTTCTTCGTATTAGTGCCACACAAGAGGATGTTGAATGCAGTGTGATGAATAAATTGCTAAGGAAGCAGTGTTACAGAATCTCCCTTATGACTTGGCATGTTAGTATACCAATACCATTTTTGGAACTGCCAAATTATCTATACCTGTCTGTCTATCTATATACAGTACTACCTACCTACGTTCTTACTGTACTGTACCTGCCTACCTACCGGTACCTGTCTATACCCAGACATCATAACCCAGGGAAAGTGGCCACAAACATATTTCTTTTCCAGCACGTGATATACCGATATTTCTTTTGTCCAGATGCAGCAGAACACACTGAGCTCCACCCTCAGCTTCAGCAGTGGGGATGGAGGTGGAGGGGACGGAGGGGCTCAGGACCTGGAGGTGGCAGGCAGGCTGGTGGATAAACACCTCAGCTATGACTCCAGCTTCCCCTCTCTGGTCGATCGCTTACGAGTATCACCACAGAGTAGGTTGATCCATTTGTCTGTAGGGGTGTCAAGGTGGATGGGGTCCATTTGAGGGATAGACTAGAGAGGTTTTTGAGAGAGGAGGATGTAAGTTGGGAGGGCAGCAAAATGGCAGGGGACAGGGCAACATAGAGGCAGTTTGTTTGTGGCTACTTGTTACAGGATTAAGGCATCTAGCTATGGATAGATAGAAATACCACTCCCATTTTACCCCCTTCATAGTCTAAGGGTAGGAGATTGACCTACCATTGACATGATAGAAATACTATACCTCTAGCCACCCCTGGGACTGATATAGCGCAAGGACCACAGTGTATTCTGACCCAAGAACTCTATCACCATGCCACCAGGTGTCTCACTGGGTCAAGTCAATTCCTCGTCATTCCCTCAGTCTATCCGTACATGGTTTTGTTCAACGTAGGAATCAAAACCTTAAGGAGTTAGCTTTAGCCTTCATTAAACATTTCACTTTAAGCACCTCATTAGCCAGCAGACTTGTGGATAAACAGCTCAGTTATGATGCCAGCATTTTATCACTTCCTGACTACCTGTGAGTCTCTTAGAGTATGTTGAATCTATTGTTACATTTGTAGTTGTGTGAGGCTGGATGGCATGTGGATCTGGAACCAGTTAATTCCTTTCAGTTTATTCTGCCATTCTTTCAGTATATTTGTTAATACAGTGTGTTGACAGGTTGTGCAACAGTCAGTGGGTTGAGTGAAAGTGATTACCCAAACAGCGGTGACCTGCGCTCGGCCCGACACCTCCACACCACTCGCAAGGTTCCCCTCCCATCCGAGCTGATGCACCACTTTCAGCGTATCCTTTTGTGCTCAGAGAAGCACACGTTTAACTCCCTTATACCCACTCATGTGTGGACGTGAAGGGGGAGATGAGACGAAGAATGAGGTGAAGGGATTGGGTGGATAGGTATATAAATGAGGGTGGTATGAGTTGGAGGAAGAGCAGCCTGATGATGATGATTGATTGTGTATACCTAGGATGGGATGGACAGTTATGAATGATGATATGAAATGGAGGGAAGACAGCCTGATGATGATTGATTGCATTATTACCTTTTAAATTGTGTCCTCAGTTTTTCCTTAACAATTGCAAACAGACATGCAATGCAACTGTATGATGGGACTCTTTCCTGAAATCAACCGAGCGTGGCTGACCATCGACAACGACATATATGTGTGGTTGTATGAGGATGGGTAAGTTTATTTGTGCGAAGACAAGTGCTTTGTTGTCTATAGTACTTTCAGAATAACCTGGCCCATATTCTTGTGCTTCTGTAGTTTATTTCTTGTAGCTCAGTGGCAGTAAAAGACAATGCTGTGGCTCTCCATCCTTTCCACATATTCTGTTTGATTATAGAGCACATGTAATACTATATAATGATAGTGACCCGATTCACATTTTTCAGCGAATATTGTGAAGGGGAGAAGTAAAGCTAGATTCCATTTATTTTAGCTGGGATACCATGAGTTAGGAAGGTTCCTCTGTATTTTTATTATAATTTTCTACTTAACTTAGGAGAATTTTATTTTAAAAGTAGAAGGTTCCTTGCTGCTTTCATATTATCAGTTTATCCTGGCATATGTCATGGTGATAATTCTCTCTTTTCATCATTGATGCAAGTATGTTGGTATGAAAAATGTTAAGTAACTTGCATTAGAAAATAATCTTTAAGGATAGTATTCAAATGCATCATGAAGGAAGAAATGCTAGGAAGCCTCCATATTAACCAGTTATTTATTTATTTATTTAGGAGTGATCTGGCATATTTTGATGGTCTACATGAAACCATCCTTAGTGTGGGGCTGGTCAAGCCTAAAGCGGGAGTGTTCAAGCCATACATTGAACACCTTCTGTGCCTCACCACCACCTCAGAGATTGTGTTGCTTGGAGTGTCCTTCTCCCAAACTGCAGATGGTAAGTTCTTTGTTCTTGACTGTTCAGCTATGAGAAGTCTTTGTGCTGTCCATTTTACTGGATATGTTGTTCATGGTTCTTGACTTTTGTACTTTCTCAGTGCTTGTTTGTAGATCATGTCTCACTTTATCCTTTGGGAGGGAAACAGTGCCAGGATGATGATGATGATGTCTTTGCAAATGTGCAGTTTATATGTAGCAGCTTATTCAGTATTTTGTTACTCTTCATGTATGTGTTTTTTATTAATAAAGTACTGTCTCTTTTCTTATGTCTTTGCTAAAATTTACAGTGCTGAGGGATGCATTTATGAAGTGGCACTGATATCACTATTTTACAACCATCATCTCCTCTCATCCCTCAAAACGAAGATGGTGCACTGCAGGAGAAGGGCAACTTAGCTTTCAGTGTACTGAGGTCATGTCTAGATGAGCCTGGAACCAGAACAACAGTAGTGGTGTAAATCCTGTAGAATCATTCACTCATAAATGTACCAGCTGTCTGTATTAGGAAAATGTTGTCCTATAAATCGGACTAACATTTGTGTTGTGTTACAGGTGAGGGAAATTCTGGGATGCACCTGTTGCCGGAGCCTCTCTTCTCAGTGCCCACAGATGGCTCATACGTGCTCACCATCAAGGGCACCTCTAATGGTCGAATCTTCATGGGGGCCAAGGATGGATGCCTTTATGAGCTGGTGTATCAGGTATGACGTCAGTGGGAAGTGATGGTGAAGGGAGAGAAAATTGGATTGGGGAGGAAGTTTGTCCCATAAACTGTGGCCTAGGAAAGATCTGCAGTGCCCATGGTGTATTAATGAAGTTTCTCTAGATGAACCATTTTGTCATCTTGCCTTGTAGAGAATGTGTTGTAAAATGTACGGTATGGTATATAAATTTTTAAGTAAGAGTGTGCAGGTTTGTTTGCTGTGTATTGGTACTTTCCCCCTCCCCCCCACTTCATTAGAGACCAGTTTTAAAAGTATGAGATGAGCTGAGTCTCTCCCTGTCTTCAGACAGCGGATAAAGGTCATGATGTTGGTGTTGCATAACTTTCATTGTATATTTTAGACTGAGGATACTTTGTTCTGTATCATACCCAATACTTAGGTGGGAAAAGGGGGCAAAAATAATGATGATGAGTAACATATGTATGTTGTATTTTAGGCTGAGGATGGCTGGTTTAGCCGGAAGTGCCAGAAGGTAAATCACTCCAAGTCTGCCATCTCGTATATCCTGCCCTTCTTGGCCTTCTCAGAGGATGACCCCATTAACCAGGTTAGTGATGTTATTTTGTTATACCCTAGTGGTTTTAGCAGTAGAACTCCCAGTTTGAACTTGAACCCAGTGAACTGCAGGCTGAAGTTGCCTTTTTCCAGCAGTCCACCATTGTAGGAAAAGGTAGGGAGCTGAGGGATGTTCGTATAGCCGAACAGCATACGTGCCAAGCTATATCAGTGCCGCCACATGAAGGCGTCCCTCTCCAACACCCATCTCTTAGTGTTAGGGCAATTTAAAGCTATACAGAACACATCCAGATTTAAAACAAAAAATCCCTTGTAAACTGAGTAAGATCAGCTGAAGGTAGAAAGAATGAAATAAAAATAATAATCTTACTTTGAAAAGTTAATAGAGTGATGTTTTCTTCCACAGATTGAGATAGACGACAGCCGACACATCTTGTACACCTTAAGCGACAAGGGGACAGTGACGGTGTATGACCTAGAGAATGATGGGAAGGGCATGTGTCGTGTTATTTCTGTCACACACAATACTGTTATGAACGCGGCTCTACAGGTGGCAAAGTGAGTTAGTGCTTGTGGATGCTTGCACTCAGATGTTTTGGGTTTTACAAGGCTGTATAATATGAAGTAATGAAAGAATGGTGTATAGTTCTTTGATACATCTGCTGATTCGTATACGTTTTCACCTCTTAGTCATGAGGGTTTACCTACCTTGCTTTACAAGAGGATATACTTACTTACAAGAAGCCTACATGTTTTGACGCTGTACACCCAGAGTCCACCCAGGAACCAAACCTCTTGTATCTCTGCACCTCACGAAGGGAAGGAACCTGGTCCAGCCTTGGTGCAGGGCTGTCTACCACAAGGCGGCGCCAGATCCTGTGTGTACTGTAACATACCTGTAGGATGGTTCCACAGAAGCAGTTGCTTACTTGTGGTTGATGGGTTTACTTGGCCAGACAGAAGGGTTAAAAGCAGCAGCAGCAGGATATAGGTTTATAAGAACGTTAAAGATGAAAACACCGATCATTCCATTATTCTTGTAATGAATTATGCCTTGCAGAACGGTGGACAAAGCCAACTTCAAGGGTGTTGTGAGCCTGTGTCCCGTCAGTGCCAGTGAGTCTCCACACATACACTTGGTGGTGGTTACAGGTATGGATAGTTGATTGTTGGAGACCCGTATATGAAGGAAGAGGGAATATAAAGGTTATGATGATGATGATTTCATTGTTGGTGTTGTCAGTGTTCCACTTCAATAATATTTCACTGTATACTGTATAATGTTCTTGGAAATACCGTGTTCAGCGATTTAAGTGAAACTAATCTTCCATAATAAAATAATACACTGGTATATTTCAAATTTTGAAAATCATTATTGAATAAAAATAATGAAACTAAGTGAAGCTGTAATTGTAATTATATCTGTGATCTGTAACAGCACACCAGTAGATTGCAGCAATGAGAATTTCAGTCATGACATCACTGCACCTTCATACATTTCTGTTGTGAACATTATTTTTGTTTATTGAACTGTTCTTGGGAAAAGCGTGTTACATGAACTCATGTAAAGTGACAGTATTGTACTGTGCTGTACTGCTATAGGCTCTAATTTGGGAACTGACTGAACAAATTGTTTGTTGTGCATCAGGTCCTCTGGGGTCCAAAAGGGATAATATGGATTGACTTTAACCCCATCTGTGTGTGTATGTCAGTATATAACCAGTTGCCTTTATCCCAGAGGGTGTGGCAGAGAACAGATCCTTGTCTTGTTACACTGTCCACCACCATTAGGGTGCCTTCCCTCCGTCTCACACCACCCTCATTCATATACCTCTCCATCACATCCCTCCACCTCATCCTTAATCTTTTTATAACCATTACTGACAAATAGTAAGCAAAATCTCATTCACATTACAGGTACTGGTGTGCGTCTTTACTACACCACAACGCCCCTTAATGGTGGACACAGCCAGCGTCCCTCACAGCTCACCCTCCTCCATGTGCGTCTCCCTCCTGGTTTTGCCGCCAACGCTACTGTTTACCGACCCACCAAAGTGCACAAGGCTTTATATTCACATGGTAGGTTCATCAGTTTGTATTTGCCATTCTCCTTGTTGTGGTCTCTGACTCAACTACATGTGAACACAGTGGACAGCAAAAATTTGATATCATCAGCTGGACTCTCTCAAGTTGTTTGACAAGTTTTTTGCTGGTGCTGAAGTTGAAAAGGATGTCAGCCTTATTGTAGAGTACCTTTATGCTCTGTTGCAACATCTCTTAATGGTAGACAGCTACAGTTAGGAATTCAGTACCCTGATTTTGCTGTGTGGTAAAACTTCCAGCCCTTTAGGAACCTTCTGTATGATGACCAGTCCCAATATAAGAGTTCCTGAAGTGGAACCGTGGCATCATTTTGAACAGCTGTTTATAGCACTATTGATCTCATCCATTCCCTTTCCACAGGCACTGGGGTCCTGTGTTCAAATGAGAGTAATGAAGTTGACACAGTGTGGACAATGAGCAGCGAACAGTACCCATACCACCACACACTGGCTGAGTCCCAGAGCACCCTGGCCGTTGATGGTTACGTGTGGGCCCTGGCTGATGTCACACCTCGGCTCTGGTGCGCCAACCTTAACCCTCCAACTGTGCAGGTACGAAGATAGTTTTAGCCCAAACACTAATTTCTTTTTATATCTTCATCTAGCTGTCAGACAGTGCTAGAGATGGATGACTTTATCTGGCGATACTAATATAATTGGGGCTTGAAGTTGCCTGATTATACAAACATCCCTCAGCTCCCTCTCATATCCCTGGAAAGACAGATAGTGAACTGTAGAAGATGGGCAGCTTGAGCTTGCCGTCCACCAGGCTCATGTCACTTACAGCCTTGATGTATTTTCATATTTGTAAGTGAGAAGTAGGATTAGTATAAAGATTTATTTATATACTGCACTTGTACTAAAGTGTTTAGTGAGTGGTGGCACCCATCATCCACTTACTTGATCAAGTACTACCTTCAGGTGACTCATTACTGAATGGCAAGCCAAATGGTTTCTTGTAATGCTGGAAATAATAAAAATAGTAATGTTGAGTGGTAACCATATCACCAACAAATGGACACTTGCTGTCTTTATGAGCTGGGAGACAGATACACATTTGTTGTTGCAGATAAGTAGATTACATAAAATTATTGACTGTTGACAGGGCACGCGACCACCACTACTGGTAACCCAGCACCAGCATGCTCCCCGGCAGTTGGTTCTCCTGTCGGCCAATGGTGCACACATCCTAACTTTCCAGCGGCCTGTGGACCAGCTGCGTCACCTGCTGGAGGAGGCAGGAGGGGCAGAGGCCCCACTTGTTAAGGAGTTCTTCAATGCCATGACTCCAGCCCAGGCCTGTGCTACTGCCCTCATAATTGCTACTGACCCAAACACCCACAATGCTCAGGTGAGTAAGCGCAGGTAGTACAGGTCAACCATTCTATATGCACATTCACTAGTATGGTTTTAACATTTTAACACACTTTTTTTTTTTTTCCTTCAAACAAGAAATACTTTTAGTTCTTCTATGTATATGCATTGATAACTCATTTCTTGATCATCTGTCACTTAAATTAATGGAAAAAAGGGCATTGATGATGATGATGGCACTGACAACGATGACATATGATGGTGATGGCTATTCCAGGCTGCAGAGTGGGCCACCCGTGCACTCTTCCTGTATGGTACAAACATCACTCCATCGCCAACAGCTTCGTTTCCTCCACAAACCCCGGCCAATTACAGTACGTACACAGTTACTATGTGTCTGGGTACCACCTCACTTCATGATGTTGGAGAGAGACAGATTCATGTGATGGTATGGATATACTAGTTATGCAGATTCCCCTCAGCTCATTCCTTGTTCCCCAAAAGGAGAATGGTGGTGTGTTGTATGGTAAGTTCAGCCTGCAGTCCATTGGGTTCATGTCCAGATGAGCACAAGGCCACAAGAACAGCCTCACTCCCTTTCTATGTGGGGAAAAGGAACAGAATGATAATGACATACAGTAAAACCTCAAAGTCAGAATAATAGGGGCTGAGGCCATTCCAACTTCACTGAAAATCCAACTTCTGGAAAGTGTGAGTCCTTCTAACTAACCAGAATAAGATGACCCCATCTATAGGTGCAAGAAAGGCTGGGATGTCAATGATGATGGTGATGATGACAGTTATGATTTTGATGATGATGATGATGACAGTGATGACTTTGATGGTGATGATGATGATGACTGATGATTTTGAGGATGAGGATGACAACAACTATAACAGTGATGATGATAACGACAATGACTGATGGTGGTGATGATGATGATGACAGTAACAGTGATGATGATTACGATGATGACTGATGATGGTGATGATGATGATGATGATGATGATGATGATGATGACAGATTGCTAGGTACGCCAGTGATGATATTGATTTTGTGCTTCCATATTTCAGACTTCAATCCCTCACAAATGTCAACACCGCTGCCAGGCCAGGCCATCAGCCCAGGTGTCGGCCAGGATGCACAGTTCTCCCCCCTACACAATGCCCTCTACTTGTACCTGGCCAGAGTGCTGCGGTCGGCCTGGTGTATGCCCATTGTTAAGGAGGTGCAAGTAGATGGCAAGCCTGTGGTGAGTTGGGACAGTCAGGGACAAGGATGCCCACTGTTCCACGATTTTTTCTTCACACGTAAAACATGTTCGTTGTTTCTGTAATACATGTTTGTCTTTTCTGCCAGACACATCATAATACAGGGAATCATCTGTGGATTTTGAAACACACTAACCATTTCTCAGCCTAGGTATGTTAACGAGCAGTGGATTGTGGTTCAGGTAACTTTAGAATTTATTTTTAACTGAGAGACATCATAACATTCAAAGGCTTCAGCAGCTATCATGGGTCACATTTTCTCTTTTACTGTGCTGGTACACCTGGGAATTTACTTGGTTCAGAAGAAATTTCCCTTTATGAGATACAGTAGATCTCTGATGCATGTATGGAGACCAGGGGTTTGCCTTCGTGGGATGTATTGGTGTAATGTATTAGCCAGGCTGCATTGACTTTTTTTTAGCTGCCACATTGTCTTTCACGTTTTGGCACTCCAAATGTATGTGGCCCAAAAGGATTATATTCCGGGAGTTTGTTGTGGTTTGTTTTTCATGCCACTAAGAGACGAAAAGCATGTCACACATCTTTGGGGGAGGCGGTGGCTGAATCGGTAGAGAGGCGGCCTGCAGTCCAACTGGACCAGGATCGAATCCCGGCTGGGGCAGGGAACAGTTTAAGGATTTGAATTTCCTAAAAAGCAGACTTTCCTGATCTACAAGATGACCCGCCGACATGTCGTAAAAGTACCCCCGCTAATACCAGTGCACCAGTCCTGTATGAGACAGCCCTAGCATGTATTCAGTATGGACAATGGGTGTTAGCGCCGAAGTGGTGACATGTGGAGGTGTAGGAGGACTACTGGGCTTTGGGATAGACCACTGCCCTCAAGAAATAGGCCCTGAGCCTTTGCCCAGAGTTGGACATGTAAAAAAAAAAAAAAAAAAAAAAAAAAATCTGGAATAAATACCCTAGCCCCAGGCCCCTACACTCCTAATGGAGTAGCACTGGGTTGAAGGATGGCTGGATGGTAAAGAAATCTGAGGAAGTCAAAGGGTTTATTGCAGTATTGTAATTTCCTTATTTTCAGTTGGTTGGTGTGATGGTGTCTGAGGAAGTTGGTTTCCTGGCTGGTCATGTTGAGCTGTTGTCGAAGTTCCTGGCAACCAATCAAGGCGCTGCCACTCCTCTGCAGCCTCTCAACATGTAAGTCTTTCTGTGATGTGACAGGTGAAAAAAAAATGTCTCAGAATCAAATCAGGTGTGGTATGTTAATGTTTAAAAATATAGTCCAGTCAAATGTAATAAATATATTACTGTATAAAAAAATGCTTTACAATGAAATAAAATATAACATGTTAATGTGAAAAAGAAACAATAAAATGTTTACTGTCTGTCTGTCTACCTGTCCATCTGTCTGTCTGTGTCTGTGTGTCTGTCTGTCTTTATATCTACCTGTCTATCTGTCTCTCTGTAGCCAGACACCTTAATCCTGTAAGGGTTGGCCACAAACAAATCGCCTCCATGTTGCCCTGTCCCCTGCCGTTTCACTGCCCTTCCCCCAACTTACTCATACACCGCCCTCTCTCTCACACACCTCTCTATTCCATCCTTCCATATCATCCTTGGTTTCCCTGTCTCTCTTCCCCCCTCCACCTCACTTGTACACTCTCCTAGTTAGTCTGTCACTCCACCCTTTCCACATGGCCAAACCACATTAGTATATATCTCCTAACACTTTCTATCACATCACTATTTTCTTGCAGCACTGGTGGTAGTGTGGGACGAAATCTGGGGGAGGGTCCAGAGCGAGCCTCCCTTCTGGCCCTGCGTTCATTACTGTCACAGGCGCTGGAGGTGCTGCGGCTCCTTACCCTGCTCACCACACACGGCATCACACAGGTCACATCTGCTCTACATAAGGTAATTTTTATCCATCTGTGTCTGTCTATATACTAGTTTCTATCCATCAATAGCCAGAAACCATAGTCTTTGAAGGGATATTGATGAATCATGTTTTATTACATTTTTTTTTCTCCTTTTTGCTTTCCTTTTTCCTATGTCACTCTCCTGTTCTCCCCATTTTGTGGTGTAAAATACCTTTTGGAAGCTGATGGTGGAAATACTGTATGGTTTAAGAATTAATGGTGGTGGTAATAATTATACTTTCCCTGTGTCTTTTATTTTTCACCTGTGGATCTGTTTTTAGGATCTACGAGAGCAACTGCGAGCAATGACTTTACGAGACCTGGTGTTGACAGGCCGGGAGGTGTGTCGAGGCCTCATTATGGCACTTCTTGACAGGTAAGCCATTTTGAAGTACAGCCAGTCCTCGTGTAAAGTATAGGATATGTGCAGGCAGGCTGCTGCTGTAAGTGAAGTAGCTTTTATTGAGACATGCTTGTGATTCATGACTGATGGGTATGTAGTTGTAGTAATTGCAACCCAAGGCTCAGTGAATGTGAACCCAACAAATTACAGGCTGAATCTTTTCCCCTGCAATCCACCATCCTCTACTGGGGGGGAATAGGGAAGGAGTGGAGGGATATTTTTATAACTGGGCAACAGAGCCAACCAGGTGTGTTGGTACCACCACAAGAAGGCATCCTCTGAGGGGTTGTCTCATGAAACTCATTTATGACTTCAAAATTAGTGTGCCATAATATATTGCAAATCGCTTAAGTGAAGAAAAGTGTTTTATCATGTGCAGCTTAACTAGTAAAACAACTAAGTGGAACATCTTTAGTTGAGGACAAACTGTGCTTCGTACTTTATTCTTCCCAATTCCAGTTAATCTTATTTGGCTTATGGAAGACTTCATGTAGTGAGGGGTTGGCTGTTTATCTCCCAGTTTAGGCATTTAGCTCCTAAACTGAAGAAAATAATACAGCAGTAGCAGGAATAAAAATACAGGTGTCATTTTAGTGTCACATCTGTCTGTCCTCAGGTACCATGGAGACAATGCTTCATCAGATGCAGTGTCAGAGCGGCTGAGAGAGATTTGCCCAAGTCTGTACCGTGTTGAGGATGCCAAGTTAGCCAAAGCCAATGAGATTATCCTGGCCGCAAAAGCCAACCCAAACAAGGCAGAGAAGGAGAAGGGATTCAAGGAGGCCGTGGCTGTGAGTAAATGTCTTGTTTCTGTCTGTTTGATTTCCAGGCTTATTAATGCTTTTTGTGTTTGGTGTTTTTGCAGTGTTGGATATATTCTTGGATGGATGTATTTATTGCACTGGATGTTATTGTTGTCATTAGTGTGGCCATAGGTTCACCTAGACTTACACACAATAGACTGCAGGATGAAGCTACCCTCCTGTAGTTCATTTTCCTCTTTTCAGGGGATAAGGAAGAAGGTGAGGGATGTTTGTATAACCAGATAGCTCCACCGCCTAGTTATGTTAGTGCTGCCACCCAAAGGCACTCCTCCCCAACACCATTGCATTGGATGTGTGGCTCATGGAACAGGACAATTTGAATAATTCTCATACTTTTATGCCTACCCAGTTTTGGATCATGCCTATCCTGTTTATGTATGGAAAGTAGGGTTATGATGGTACTGTAGTAATGATGAGTTTTAAATTGATGATTAACAACTCTGTTCCTTCCACGCCACAGCTCTGCAAACAGATCGGTCAGCACGTAAATGTGGGTGGGATCTGCAGTCAGCTTGCCAGTGGTGGTGCATATGAAGGTGTGGTGGACTTGTGCCTGAGTGTGGCAGGGCAGCGAGACCCAACTGGACTGGCTCTACATTATTATAAGAACAATGAGCCTCCTGAAGACCACCAGGGGTATATTGCATTTACAGCAAGGTAGGTGAATGAACCTGCAAAAGCTGTTGTTAGATGGTTTTTGCCTGATGGACCTGGGCTGCTCTGACATTTTTAGTATTGAGTCATGGTTGTATAAAATTTGATGAGCCTTAGTTGTGATCTAGGAAGAAATCTCCTTGGTTATCCAGTCATGTCAGTCCTCTAATCTGACTACACTTGCCCATCAACTGATCTGAGAGGGGTTAAGGATCTTTGTGAGGTTAGAATATATGCACTATAGCATGATTAATGGTCCATAAAACATAGGGTAGATGTGAGTATTGTAACTGTCATTATTTTTCAGAATGGAGTGCTACCGACTTGTAATGGACCAGCTGAATCAGTTGGTGGGAACGGGAGCCGCGCCCCCAACGTCCCCCAGCGTGCCTACCCGCCCTGGCCCACCCACACCCCCACCACCCACCATCCCATCCACAGATGCCACACAGTATGCCAATCAGGTGTGTATTAAAGCCTACAGGACATTTTTTCTGTATTTGCGATTATGTTTTTAAATTACTGATTTTATTTTTTTGCTGGGAATGGGACTGGCAACCCCCCACCTCCTCCAGCATCCCCACAATTCCACCCCACACCATACCGTCCGTACATGACACTCAGTATGCCAGTCAGGTGTGTCGCGTGCCCTAAGGTGTACCGTCATAGTCTTTTTCCACACCAACACAAACGATCGGGTTAGTGGTGAGCAATGGGGATTAGTTGTCACATGGATGTACTTCCAGTGGTGCGCTGACACCTCTCACACCAATTGCCTCTTTCCCCTCAACTCGCCGTACCTTCAAACCTTCCTTGTTGGCTCAAATGCCGTACCCAAGCTTACCATTCCTTATTGTTTTCCCTCCAACAGATGATGAATTTAGCGGTCAGCAGTGGGGATGAGTTGGCACACGTGACGCTCTTCCAGTGGCTGGTGGACACCTCTCGCACTGATCGCCTCCTTGCCCTCAACTCTCCGTACCTTGAAGCCTTCCTTACACGCTCCAACGGACAGGCCCCGCTCAACCACCTGCTGTGGCGCTATTATGAGAGGAATCGCGACTACTATAAGGCTGCAAAGACACTGCTGATGTTGGCAGAACAGATTGGGTATGAGACTGTTGATTTGGATGATAGTTAATTCCTTCTAAGTAATGATATATTTTCTGTTATATTATTATTATCTCTAGAACTTTTTAATGTTTATTTCTTAGTTTTCCACTTTTATTTTATGACGCTTCTCTTTTACCGAGACAGAAATTATAAGAGCTTTACATTCTCCTGTCTTATTTCTCAGTACCATTAATTATTCAGAGGGATAAATTACAAGGGCCATCCATCAATTATCCAGTCTTTTACTGCCCATCAGGACCATAGGGAATTATGTCCACTTATTGAAATTGGGTGTTATTCATTCCCTAAATTCCCGTTCTCTTCTTTAACAATTCTTTCATCCACAACAGAAAGAAAAAATACTGTAGTGGCTCCTTGTATTCTCCAGTTGCATGTAATTTTTAGTGGTCTTGTCTAGAATAACTTGGTGTCAGGATTATACTCCTCAGCAGGGGTAATATTGGACTGACTTTTTTGCAGGGTATCTAGTGGGCTTGTGTTTGGAAGATCCCAGGTACAGTGATGGCCTTGATACACACATTGAATATAGCTCCAAGAAGTGACTTTTTATGCCATCAGGGGAAGTTGATTGATCATGTACCATTAAATGTGCTGAACCAAATAACCAGCTCTACACTTCAGAGGGAGCAACATGGGATCACCTGTTTGCATTTTTACTTTTACTGTCACAAGAGCCACTTTTACTGTTACACTGTCTTTCTCTTCCGCCACAGTGACACCCCTGTCAGTGTGCGAGTAGAGTACTTGTCACGTGCCCTGATGTGCCTCAGCTCGTGTGAGATGAACACGGCCTCTAATTACTCAGACTTCATGCTGCATCTGGAAGAGAAGAAGGAAGTGGCCAAAGTGCAGCTTTTGGTGAGTGCACGGTCATGACGGTATAGAGATATCTTGCCTGACACTTAATGGTGATGGGAATGGAATATGATGGTGATGATACTGAAATGTAGGAAGAGTAATGAGGATCATGATAGATCAAGAATGATGATAAAATAAGGTAATGTAAGAATAACAGTGGTGGTGGTGATGAAATAGAGTAAGTATGATAATGATGATGATGGTGATAAATTTCTTATAACACAAGTACTATGCATCCACAGGTGCTAGATGCGCTACAGTCGAAGGGCGCAGGTGCTGACGTGATAAACCAACTCAACTCTGCCCTGCTGACGCTGACGGTGCTGTATGAAAAGTTTGCCGAGCCTTGGGCCTTGTGGGAGTGCAAGCTGGCCATTGTACATTGTGCTGGACACTCTGAGCCGCAGCTGGTCCAGGTAAGCAATAATAGACTTGTTTTTCACTTGATGAAAGTGGGTCACTATCTAACCTGAGTAGTATGTTGTCGTTGTAGAGGAAGAGGAGGAGGGGGAGACCAAGAATGAGATGGAGAGATGGAGTGGAGAGATATGAGAGAAAGAGGGGTATGATTTGGGGGAAGGGCAGCCAAATGCCAGAGGAATGGATGACATGGGGGCAATTTGTTTGTGGCCACCTCTTACAGGAATAAAGCATATGGCAGTAGATAGATAGATAGATAGGTTGCATGAAATTCAGTTAGCCTGAGTAATGAATTAGGAGTGAGTTGCCATGGTTACTATAGTCCTTTTGTATTTGTCTGATAGAAGTGGGCCACTCTTAAAGCTTGAGTATAATGCTTGAAATTTTGTGAGCCTTAGTTGTGAGATAGAAATGAGTCTCTTTGGGTACTGCATCTCTGTATTGTATTATTTTTCCAATCGTCTAGCAATTGTTAGCCAGTGAACAGTTGGCCAACCTATTATGAGGGATTTGTAAGGGAGTGAATTGCTTCATTTTAATTGATTTATTGATTATTCTTCTTCAGTCAATATGGACAAAGCTGATTGACAGTGAACTTGAGGCCACCAGTGGTATGCCGGTTGAGACAAGAGTGGATTCATTATCAAGCAAGATTAAAGCTCTTGCCCGCCTTTATTCTGGCAACCCCAGCTATTTCCTTCTGGGTAAGTCTCCTCGACATGTGTATTGAATATTATGCCATCATTCCTGTGGTTGGCTACAGGTTCCTCCATGAATAAAAGTTTGCTGAAAGTGTGCTACCAGCATTGTGTCTGCCTTCCATATTATACCATTCCAAACAACAGGTTATAATTTCCTTTCTTGTCCTCTCGTTGTGTGCTTCGTGTTCCTTCCTTCCATGTGTCTCATTCCTCTACAGATGACAGGCAGTATCTTTCCCTCTCGTACTCTGTTGTTGTGTGCTTTATTTTTATTTTTGTACCTTTAACATCTCTGCGTCGTGAGTGGTAAGTCGTGGTAGTAGATTACTGCAGTACGGTACTAGAATATGATGCCAGTTGTGAAGAACTGCAATGGAAAGAATGTGGAGTCATAGCACTGTCTTTCTGCCACTGAGCTATGTGAAACAAACTGGAAAAGGGGAAACAGTCTGGACCAAGTTAGAGTAAAAGACCTATAAATTGTGGTGTGTGTTTTCCATCCTCTGTAACCCACTTTATTAAAAAAAAAAATCAGTTAAAATGGACTGGTGTTTGTATTGCATCATCTGCAACCCTGTTTATCCAAAAATATCGTTAATATATACAAGCTTTCCCCCGTGTTACTCCAGATTAACCATTTTTCTTCACTTTATTTCAGAGCACATAATAAAGCATTGTGAAATTCGGTCTGTGCAGCTGAAAGCCGAGACATCTTGGGTGGCCACTACACTCCAGGGTTGTGGCATTCCCATCAACAAACTTATCAATATCTATCACAAGTAAGTGTATTATCAGGCTCAGATCTCATTTATCTTTCCACCCCATCCCCCCAGCTCAGCCATGGTCTCTCCGCTCTCCCTTCCCATCTCCCTCTGTACTTCACTCACACACATTATCCAAAATGTTAGTATTTTTAGATTGTACCAGAGTAAAGCTAGGGCATGGATGTGTATATGATGTTCTTGAGATTGTACCATACATAGTTTGAGGTTGCACATTTGTTACTGTAACTTTGAGATTGTACCATTGTGATTGTGTTTTCAGATTGTACCACAGCGGTGAGAGTGTATGGGAGGTAGAACGTTCACCTCACCATCTGCTGGCTGTCCTTGCTCACCTCATCACCATGCTTATCCAGACCTCAGCCTCCCTTCACCCACAGCAGAAGTAAGTTGGAATAAAAGACTGTTAACATCCAGTCTTGTATTAGTGCCATTTTGAGTTGTAGGCACCTGAGTCTACTACAGGTCAGGTCCTGGCAAGAGTGGCAGGGGTCTGGAGGATGTAAGGGCCATGGGCTAAAATACCATAGGCCAGAACATGGAAGTGTGATTGACTGACTGAAGCTTCGTGTGATATTACTCCTTCACAAAGCCTCCAGTTGTCTCTTGGAAAATTGAACATGCACATAGTACACAACTGTTTCCCAGACTGGTGCCCTTAGGTTACACTTTCACTAAACACAGAGAATAAATGGGTGACACAGTACAGGATTTTCATTATTCACATTAACCCGAAGGCTTTGGGAGGTTTCCCTGTGGAGAACAGAAATGGCATGCATTAGCCATGCCTCAGTTTGACCCTTATGGGTCATACATGAATGAAACCCCTCACCTTGCTAGACCACAAGGCATCTAAAAATTGTATGATGACAGTTGGGCTAATGCACCACTTCAGTACACAGAGTGAAGACCCTTCTTTCATATTGCATGTGTCAGACAGCTCTTATAAAGTGGAAATATCCCACATGCAACAGGGATTTCCTTAGTAATGACATTAATAAAAGTGAGATAAAGTGGTTGGGGTAATGGGAATAGGGTAGTAGAAGTTGTAGTTGCAACCCCAGGCTCATCTGGACATGAACCCCGTGGACCACAAGCTGAAGTTGCCCTTCTGCAGTCCACTATTCTCCTTATGTGAGCCTAGGGAATGTGAAGAGTGTTTGTATAACCAGGCAGTTGAGCCACCCAGTTATATCAGTGCCACCACATGAAGGCATCCCTTTCCAGTACCAGGAATAAGAGTAAAGGTAACACTGATGATGATGATGATGAAAGCGATGATAATGTTGACAGTGATGATGGTGATAATAGTGGTAGTATTGACAATGACAGTGATGATGATGGTATTGCTGGTAGGCCTAGTAATTTTGAGGACAACTAATGATGATGATTATGGTAATGATGTTGCTAATAATGGTTCCCTTCTACTTCACAGACGTGCAGTAAGGGAACAGTGCCTGGACTACATTGCCGAGTACCTCACCGACCTAAGTGCTTCAGCAGATGTCTCGGCTGGAGTCATTGCTGCCCATCTTAAGTCCTGCCAGGCTAAACTCGAGCGCTTCACTTGAGTTTCCAGGCGTGCTTCATTTGTTTCTGAGAGTGCTTCACTTGAGTTTCTGGGGTACTTCACTGAGTTGCCAAGAGCACTTCGCTTGTTTCAGAGAATGTATGACTTCAGTTCCCGAAACCACTTTACTTCAGTTTCCAAGAGTGCTTCACTTCACCTTCCGAGACTTTTTCACGTCAGTTTCTGAGGTCACTTCACTTCGGGTCCCAAGACCACATCCCTTCAGTTTCCAAGACCACTTCACTTCGTTTTTGAAGACCACTTTGTTGCAGTTTCCAAGAGGGCCTCAGTTTACTTTTCCAAGACCACTTCACTTCCATTTCCTTAACACTTAACCCTTTCAGTCCAGTCATGCATACTGTATTTGATTTGTTATTCTTGCTGCCTTCAGATGCTTTTATAACTGGAGAGGGTAGATAGGAATATTGTTAATCCCTTGTTACTAAAGATCCCAAGTTGAATAAATCATCTGAAGGTAGCAAGAAGTGACTAAAAGAGTATATATGTCATCAGAATGGAGGAGTTGTTGTTGTTTAACCCAGGTCAGTCTAGCTAAGCAGACCTGTTGACCACAGGTAAGCAACTGCTTCTGTGGGTCTGTCTGACAGTTACAGTACAGTACACACACCATTTAGGGATCCGGCACCTCATCAGGGTTAGAGCAGGGACTTTCCTGTGGTGAAGTGCATGGAAATAAGGGAGGTTTGGCTTAAGAATGGCCGCTGCAGCTTCTCCACCCAGTGTGAACTTTGCCACCGCTTGTACATCGTCGTCACAGTGGGGAAGTAATTGGAACTGATGAGAGCACTTCAGTCAACCCATTGATTTTAAATGACATCGTTTTTATGTTGTTCTTGCAGCCACCAGACAGTTGTATTCAGTTAAAGAAAGCCCTGTCTTTTTGAGGATTTTCTTGATGTATCTAACCCCCCAAGTTTGGAAAGTCTCTTCAAGCTCTGTGCCATAAATCATCTGGAGTTAAACTTGTAAAACGAAACATATGCCCCACTATTGAAGATGTTAAACTTCTGGCAGTGTTTCATTTGAACAACCAGGAGTCCTTCAGTGTTTCATTTCAACTGGAGAGAATGTTTTAACTGAACTGGCAATAGTGCATCATTTGAGCTGCCGAGAGTGTTACCATGGTGTACAAGGATGGCTGTGTTGTGAGGTATTAAACCCATTTAGCATGAATGTCACTGTAATTTATTCTTGCTGTAACACGGTGATTGTGTTCAGCTTAGGAAAGCCCCTTGCTATTGGAAGGGGTTGATGAAGCTGTATTTACTCTCTGGTATGAAAAATCTGTCCTAAGTTAAATAAAATTATCTGGAAAATAAAAAGAATAAATTTTAAAAGATGTTTGGGCTGAGAAGGTTAATATTTAGACTCAAACCTCGATTTAAGGGACCTCCATTTAAGGGATTTAGGATTTAAGGGACTACATATTCTACCTGACAAATGGGCAAGACCATTAAAAAATGATAAGTAATATCTAGGTTATATACATTAATATGTTTCTATATACAGTATCCGTAAAATAATATTCATAATCATATAAATAAATAAGTGAAACAATCGTTGCATTTCATAATAATAATGTCCTTATATGTGGTAAAATAATGAACATTTTCAAGTAAAGGACAAGTTGATTCCCCATTTAGTCCCTTAAATTGAGGTTTGAGTGTACTTAATATTTACTTACCTTTCCCTAAATTTGACTTCTTTAAGAAGTTGTTGATTCAAGATATATATGTGTCAGTGTTACTTCTCTTAAATTTATATGGTATATGTTATTATGTTGTTATAACATATTCTCTAATTAAATTATATGTCAAGTAATAATTGCCCATTTTCTTATTTTACTTCTTTTAAATTTATGTGATAAATGTTAAGTGTTACCAGATGTATAATATTCGAACAACTACAAATTTTATGCAGTTGAATATCAGAGATCCAGAATCTGTGAGCCAACCAGCTTTTGAAAGTTTTTAGTGATAGTACAGTAGGGTAGGTATGCCAAGTGCAGGAATAAAATACAGTAGATGCTCAGTTTAATGAACTAATTCGGCCAGCCCCTGTTCCGTTATCTTGAATTTTCCGCTAAATTGAGTTCTGTAACCAAGGCTCAGTATGAAGGAAAATTTTCCATTATTTCGAGCTATATACTGCTAAATCCCTGATGGCAACTGAAACCTAGCAAACTGTGCTAACTGTTTGTGCTACACACAGCAGTCTGAACCCAAAATCAATATCCCCAGAAGTGAATTACAGTAAAACCTCAATATAACGGACTTCAATAGACCGGAATTCGCTTTTATCGGACATGAGGAGCTACTGGACTAAATTCCTATACAGTATATCGGAAAAAGTCCGATAAAGCCAGAAGCAGTCCGGACTGCCTGACCACTTCAGGTATGTTCGCCACAATAAGGTAAATAAAAGACATGTTTATCACTGTACAGTACAATATTATTATATATACTATACCATTTGATTAATGTTGTGAAGTTATAACACAGTACAGTACTGTAGTGGTAGTCAAAACAGTTCAAAAACTGTTCATGAGATCCGGACTGATGTCTGATATATCGGAAAAAGTCCGGGTTAGCAGGGGGAAGTCCGGATGTCGCTTTTATCGGAATTTCACGTTTTTCAGAATGGCTTACGCCCCAATTAGTCCGTTATAGTGCGGTCTTACTGTATTGAGTACGGAATTTCCTTAACAGAATTATGCTCAGTTTAACAGAAATTTACCTGTAAATAGCACAAAAATATTGGGGGGGGGGGAATCCGTTATCTTGGGCTTCCACTAAATTGGTGTTCATTAAATCGAGCATCTACTGTATATGTACTGGAAGTTTCCAGTTATTAATGTTATATTTAATGTCTGGAACATGAAGGAGTTATAGTAGCATATAGACAAAGTGTTTATTGGATTATTGTATACACCTCTTGTCACCGTTGGGTGCTCTCCCCTCTATGGATTGTTGTTCAGTAGCCCTAGTCTGTCATGCTGGGCAGACCAATCAGCTGCAGGTAAGCAACCACTCCTGCATGGCTGTCCTGTACAGTGAACTGAAGTTCCCATGCTGTAGATAGCACCTCACCACACTGAGGCACAGGAAAGGGTGTGGAGGTTTGGTTTTTCGATGGATACTGCATTTGTGTCTTTCTGCCCAGTTAACAGGGGCACCATAGTGAGCTTCACATTCTCTGGTGCATGCAGGGAGATCAGGGGTTTGGCCATCCTGCTGTATACAGATGTAAAATATTAGAGCTAACAGCATACCCAGTGAAATGGACCAGACACTTAGACATACATCATTCAAGCTCCCAAAATTCTCATAGCAACTCACATACCAAACCATCAGCAAATATTTTTTTAATTACCAGCTTAATAGATGGGTAAAGCATCCTAATATTTGGTAGTTTTCTCTGTCTGTCCGTCCATCCAGCCAGTCCATAATTGCCCTGTCACTGCCCACATTTCATATCCATAAGTAACGGTGGTTAAAACAGCATTTTTTGTCTCATCATCACCCTCCAAACACAGTACCGTATATCCCTTCAAGAACAGTTTATACCTGTCCCATGAAATTTTTGTCTCTCTTGCAGTCCATATTTTTCATTCACATCACAGCAACTAGGCAACAGATATATGGTAAACTAGTGTAGAACTCACATGCATGAATGACCTGGCCTGTAGCAGTGTTTATGCATTACATGAATAACCCCCCAAGTATAAAATGTATACTGTAGTTGTCTGTAGTTGAATTTAGAGAGGAATATATGCTCAAGTCTGGTGGTTGATGATTTGGGGTAGATTTTGGAATTCTGGTAATCAATTGTATTTTTGAGTACAGTACAAGCTGAAGAGGGAACATTAGTGTTTTTTGTAATTACCCGTTTCAGAGTCACCATTGTTGTTAAATGAGAAGGACAATATTTGTTCTTGAATGGTAGACTGTATTGTTTTTGCTCTAACTTGGCCCAGATTTTCATTCATTCACAGCTTATTTTGTATACCTCATTTGCAGAAAAAGTCAATACTGTGGCTATGCGTCCTATCCATAGCACTTCTTTGTGAGTAGCATTAAATATTAGTGTTAATCTGATGTTCCAGCTGCATTAAAGATGGAGAGATGACAATTTTTAGACCAAGTTAGAGTAAAAGCAATATAGTATTTTTAGACCTATCTATCTGTCTAATGCCAGAGGCCTCAGTCCCGTAAGGGGTGGCCACAAACAAACTGACTCCAAGTCGCCCTGTCCAATGCCACTTCACGCCCTTGCTCCCAGCCCACACACCCCCTTCTCTCATATACCCCTCCACTCCATCCCTCCATCTTATCCTCAGCCTCCCCCTCCCTGTACTTTATTACATGCATTTATAAAGTCAGTATTCTTGTAATATATTTGTGTAAAGTCGTGATATTTTTCCATTTAATACTATGACTACAGTTCTTCATCTGTCTTCAGCCAGACGCCATTATCCCGTAAGAGGTGGCTGTGTCTTTGTTAGTTGTTCTAAGGGGAGGGACACTAACTCTCCGCTAACCCACTTGTTGACATGTAGGGAAAGCGTATGGGTTGGTTATATGGTTTCCTGGCATACAGTAAATTTTAGACTTGTCACTCAATGGAAGGCCACCAGAAAAGGAAAGACGTGTAATAAAAAGTGAGAGGAAAGAAGGCAGAAATAGGAAGAGAGGAGGGCAGACACAGGAAAAGAATGATAAAGGTGAAGGAATAAGTAGGCAGCACTGCATCAAGTGAGTGGATGATGGTTGCCACCACCTACCACTCTGTATGACTGCGGTTGCTCCACATAATTCATAAGCACAAGCAATGGTGGTGCCTTTCTTTTTCATCTGTATCGTCGTGTTGTGCCATGTGTCGGGTATGGGCACTGGACATTTACTTGATACTGCCTTTTAAATGTTAATATATTTTTTATCTTTTATCTAGTGTCCTTCTTGATGACTCACAAATAAAGATGATAAGGTACTGCTGAGATCCATAACCCTTTCAATGCATAATCTTTTAGCCTTTCTGTTCTCCCAGTGCTTACTATATAACTCAGATTGCAGAATTGTTTAAAAGATAAAATTCCTCTGCAAAGTGCATTGGACCTATATAGTGGGGGTGTTGATGAAAGAGATGGCTAGAGGCTGGTGCGTCTCCACTGTTATATGCCTCCACATGGAAAGGGCAGAGGTGGGAATGAGAGGTGATCCGAGGATCTTTGTATTGTTGGTTGCAGGGTTTCACAAGCGTTATAAATGAATCCTGGGTCAGTATGCTCATTGGGTAAGGAAGCTCCCTAATACATATAGGGGTTGATAGAAACAGACCAAAAAAAGACCTTGGGTGAAGACAGCGTGACCTCAGGATTAAGGAACTGAATAGGAAAGTTGCCAAAGATCAAGTAATGTGGAGAGCCACCATTAGATAACCAAGACCAATGCATGAAAGCATGTTCAACCTTTATAAACAATATCAACTCCCTTTCCATAAAGGACATACAATATATTTTGTAAGGCATTTATTCGTGCCTGCCTAGGTTGCGATAACAAGATAATTGCTTTTCAGTATTCTGTTCTGCTCCAGAGCTCCCTTGTCTGCATCTCATTCCATTCTTGCTACAGTATCTGCATCTCAGCGATGGTTATTTTGGCCTGACCAAGCACTCCTGTCTATATAGCTAAACACCTTAAAAGACTGGATGATAGATGAACTGATTGGGATTTTCTCTATTAGCAGCTTCTATGCTTGGGAGAGGACTAAGAGAGGGGGTATGAGGTGAAGAGTGGTCGGTTTGAGAGGGGACAGGGTGACACAGACGATTCGTTTGTATGGCCACCCCTTTTGGGATTATGCTTCATCGAGAGTGTATATATGAGAGAGTACGTATTCCAGATGTCAGTGGCGAGAGTGACAAGCCAATTAATCCGTGAGCGGAAGCCTATAAGCTGTGAATCCCTTGGATATACAGTACTATAATCCTTTTAGGGGAACATCAGGTTGGAGTGCTTAAGCCATTCGTCCATCAGGCGTCCATTTGGTTTTATAGTTACCATCCACTGTAAATGGTTTCTTGGGGTGCAAGAAGACATTTGGCTTTGAATAAAGTTTCGACACCTGAAGGTAGTACTACATTGATTGGATGGTGGTTGCTCCCACGGGAACAGTAGTAACATGCCTAGAAAAACTTTAAATTTAGACCCAAGATGATGTTTATCTGATATTGATCAGTTTTGGAATGCTTAAATAATTAGCATCAGGTAAAAAGTAATGCAACCACTGAGCAAAGATTATTATTATTATTATTATTATTACTACTACTGCTACTACTACAATTACTTATCATCATACTATTATTTTCTTATACGGTACTCGAAAGCAATAACTTGGCGCCATTGCGCTGACACCGTTGGATGTGTGGTCGTTCTCGTTGGCATATTGCTGTCACTTTATGCATATTGTGACGAAGTGGTGTGTTCTAAGGTTATGGAAACTAAGCGGACATATCCCTAGGGTGTTGTGGAAAGGGCTGAGGTAAGCAGTTTGTTTTATTAATAAACAGCCATTGTATTGATGTTTAGCCCCCTACTACACAGGTTGGGTCGGTGACAGGCCTACCCTGTGTGAGAATTTTGAAAGTTTATTTGGCCTTTAATATGTTCAGTTCGCCCTAGGGAGTTAGCTGGGTACTGTTATCCCTCAAGTCCTGTACAGTGGTTGTTATATAGCAAAGAAATAAGCTTTTCACTTTAAAGATTACTATTTCCGTTTAGGCCAGAGCTCTGCCTACAGTGATAAGATACTGGGGTAAAGATGTATAATGAATGAGTTTGTTTTCGCCTGACGGAATTATGCAAGTACAATTTGAATATTAAGTCCTCGCCATATGAAATTCGATGAGCCATGAGTCACGGGGTAGGAATGAATCTCCTTGGTTACTTGATCTTTGTCATTTGAAAAGAAACCGAATACAGAGACTATGAGAAGTACTTGAGCCTTGCATAAACTCGGTATTTATATTTCTCATTAAATTTTATATGCCAGCTCTCTAGCAGTTTCCACAGCCTGCCAAGGTTCCTCTGATAGTTATTGCAGTATATGTTGAGGTGATAGCCTGTTTATATTTATTATCAACAGCAAACGTTAAGATTTAATAATGTTAATTTTTCTGTTTGTAATGTATGGGTATCTATCTCTGTCTATTTATCTCTTTACTTGTCTACCTATATATTTACCTGTCGATACCTACCAGGCTGCTACTCGTAACTATCTATTTACCCTGCTGTCTGTTTATCTACGTATCTTCCTATGCTGTCTATCTATTTACCTACCTATCTTCCTACCTATCTATTTGCCTACCAATCAATCTACCTACCAACCTACCCATACCTACCTCTGTGCATCTGTCTATTTATTTATCTACACACACACACACACACACACACACACACACACACACACACACACACACACACACACACACACACACACACACACACACACACACACACACATGGAAACTAAGACTGAACCCCCAAAACACCACACTGAGAAGGTAAATTTACAGGGAACCAATCTGTACATACGTAATTTCATGCATAATCTGCCGTATAATTATAAATGCACTGCGACTCAGGGGACTTGTTGCGATTAAGGACGCTCCCTAACACCTCTCCCATAGCGATTTATTTCTGATTCTGCACCGTTATTGTATCCTTTCACGGCGATTAAGGAAGCCCCCAAACACTTCCTCCTTAGCGATTTATCTATGATTCTGCTCCGTTATTGTATTTTCACAGCGATTAAGAAGCTCCCTAACACCTCTTCCTTACCGATTTGTTTCTAATTCTGCTTCGTTACTATATCCTTTCTCGGCGTTAAGGAAGCTCCCTAACACCTCTTCCTTACCGATTTATTTGTGATCCTGCCTTGTTATTGTATCCATTCACGGCGATTAAGGAAGCTCCGTAACACCCCTTACTTACCGATTTATTTCTGATTCTGCACAGTTTTGGTATCCTTTCTGGGCGTTAAGGAAGCTCCCTGACACCTCTTCCTTACCGATTTATCTCTGATTCTGCTCCGTTATTGTATCCTTTCACGGCTATTAAGGAAGCTCCCTAATACCTCTTCCTAAGCGATTTATTCCTGATTCTACTTAGTTACTATATCCATGTGTGTTATTCGTTCAATCTGTATTGATGTTGAAAAGACATAAGAAGCAAATAATTGAATATTAATGAGCTGTTTGGAAATAAATCGTTAAAGAAGAGGTACTAGGGAGAAGCGTACAAACACCTCTTCCTTACCGATTTATTTCTGATTCTGCTCTGTTACTATATCCTTGTGTGTTATTCATGCAATCTGTATTGGTATTGAAAAGACATATGAAGTAAACCAAGGAATATTAATAAGCAGTTTGGAAAATAAATCGTCAAGGAAAAGGTGTTAGGGAGCTTTCTTACCCGACGAAAATACGGCGGTTATAAGGAAGCTCCCTAGCACCCGTACCTTAGCGATTTATTTGTGTGCGCGGCTGGCTAATATCGTTTTGTACGTCATGTGTGCAGAGCATGGTGATAATGAAATGATATAAGTTGCACAGAAGAGAGAGCGACAAGGTGTAATAATAAGCAAAATAATTCGCTTAGGAAGAGGTGTTAGGGAGCTTCCTTAACCGACGAGAATACGGGCTAAGGTGTGCAAGGTAAACCCAAGTCTCATAAAAGATCTTTAGCATTGTCTTGAACTTTTATGAGCATCTTATAAGAATGTAACTATGCTACAAATGGATTTATGATACTACTACTACTACTACTACTACTACTACTACTACTACTACTACTACTACTACTACTACTACTACTACTACTACCAAGTAATAATAATAATAATAATAATGATGATGATGATGATGATAGCGATGGTAATGATAATAATGATGATGGTGATGACGATGAAGATAATAATAATAATGATAATCGTGGTAGCAATAGTACTGATAATAATAATAATAATAATAATAATAATAATAATGATAATGATGATGATGACAGGTGCAGTGTTTGAAAGTTGACAGGCAAAGATGGTGTCGTGAATTTAGGAAACTGTGGAGTCTTGTGGCAGAGGGTGGACTAGAAGGATATGCTTGAGTATGTCTTTATAGTGATGTGTGTGTGTGTGTGTGTGTGTGTGTGTGTGTGTGTGTGTGTGTGTGTGTGTGTGTGTGTGTGTGTGTGTGTGTGTGTGTGTAATTAAAGATACCTGTAGCTTATTAACAATTCTAATGTACAGATATAGTAGGACAGAATACAGTTTACCACTTTTCAGTCTTTCCTATGAAATTTTCATGTCAGCTTTTCCATGCTGCTTGGTGGTCCTTCTCACTTTTTTCCTGCCAGCTTCGACTGGAGGGTTTGGTGGGTGGGGGAGAGCCTTCTTGCTTTACTAGCCTTACCTTCAACTTGTAGAATTAGACATCACAATGTCAGTCTTTGTAACAGGCAGCCTTGAAAGCACCATTAGGTTTGTTGCTCTTTGCTTTCCTTTGTACTGCATTGTGTGTGTGTGTGTGTGTGTGTGTGTGTGTGTGTGTGTGGGAAGCTGGAATGTAGTGGCAGTCAGGTAACCCTGTGTGTGTGAGGTGGTGTGGGTTGGTCAGTGGCGGTGGTGACGTGCGCGTGTGAGTGTGTATGTGTTCGTCTCTACACCTCACACACACACACACACACACACACACACACACACACACACACACACACACACACACACACACAAATCCGTTTCAACCTAATCCCTGAAATGTTACATGTGTGGAAAAAAGTGAAGAAGAAATTTTGTTTTTTTAACGCAGGCAACATTAAATTCATTACAATATACTCATTTTACTAGTCAAAAATAATATCTTTCCATAATATTGGAAGCTGTACACTAATACTGGAATAAAACTTGGAATATATTGCAGTGAAGCGTGTGTATAGTAGTTTGGTGTATAATAGCTTGGTAGTGTGTATGTGACTGTAGTGTGTAGAATAGATGCGTAGTGTGTATAAGTGATTGGTTACGTGTGCAATAGACTGGTAGTGTGTTTAAGTTTGGCAGTGTGTGTAATAGATTGGTAGTGTGTGTATGGTAGTGTGTAGAATAGATTGGTTGTGTGTATAAGTGATTCGTAATAAAGTAACTATATTTAGAGCCAGTGATCGTTATTGTAGTGGTTATTTTAGTGTTGCCTACGTTAATGCCTTGATGTGGAAAATTATGCGAAACCTTGGTCATTGGTGGCAGTGAAAGTGACGAAATGTGAAGAAATAATGCCTAGTGAGATGCCATGTTGTAAATCTGTGGGAACTTCTGTGTGTGTGAAGTGAGGGACCCTGATACTGGAAGCCCGTAAAGGATGTCCAGCAAGGAAAGTTTGAACTGAACTGAAGGATTTTATAGTCCTGAGATGCAGTATTTTAGTCTGCGAGAATTTTTGTATATGAGAAGTAAAGGAACCCAGTACAACTATTTTGTAAATCAACGAGAACTTCTGTGTTTGTGAAGTGAGGGACCCTGATACTGAGAGCCCGTAAAGGATGTCTGGCAGAAAAAGGATTGAGCTAAATTGAAGGATTTTATAGTCCTGAGATGCAGTATTTTAGTCTGCGAGGGTTTTTGTGTATGTGAAGTGAGGGAACCCAACACTTAAAGCCTGCCAAAGTTGTCTGGGAAATCGCTTGAACTGAACTGAAAGATTTTATAGTTCTGAGATGCTTTATTTTAGACTGCGAGAATTTTTGTATATGCGAAGTTAAGAAACAGTACTGAAAGCCTACCAAATCTGTCTGGGAAAAAGCTTGAAATTAACTGAGGAATTTTTATTGTTCTGAGATGCTACCGTATATTGTTGACAGAGGATTTTTGTGTATGCGAAGTGAAGGAACCTAGTACTGAAAGCCTGCCAAATTTGTCTGGGAAAAAGCAGAACTGAAAGAATTTATTGTTCTGACATGCTTTATTTTAGTCTGCGAGAATTTTTGTGCATGTAGAGTGAAGGAACCCAGTACTGAAAGCGTACCAAATTTAATTGGGAAAAAGCTTGAATTGAATGATTTAATTGTCCTAAGATGCCGTATTGTAGTCTGCGAGGATTTTTGTGTATGAAGCGAAGGAACAGTACTGAAGTCTTTCCAAATTTATCTGGGAAAAAGCTTGAATTAAACTGAGGAATTTTTATTGTCCTGGGATGCCGTATTGTAGTCTGCGAGAATTTTTGCGTATGCGAAGTGAAGGAACCCAACTCTGAAAGCCCGTAAAAGACGTCTGGCAGGGAAAGCTTGGACTGAACTGAGGCATTTCTGTTGTTTGAAAATATTTGGATATTGAGGTATCGTAGAACAGGGCAACTTGGACCGGTATGGAAAAAAAAAGAATTGCTAAATATGGAAAAATGAAGAACTGACATGCAGGAACTGTAGAAGGGAAAGTATGTGTAGAAGGGAAAATATGTGGAAATAGAGGTACCATAAAACAGGGCAACTCCGACCTGTAGGAAAAAAGAAAGAATAACTAAATGAAGAACTGACATGCAGGAACTGTAGAAGGGAAAGTATATATGTGTAGAAGAGAAAATATGTGGAAATAGAGGTACCATAAAACAGGGCAACTCCGACCTGTAGGAAAAAAGAAAGAATAACTAAATGAATGTAAAAATAAACCAAAAATATAAAAAACGGAAAAATCAAGTATTGTCATGGAGGTACTGTAGAATGGTGAAAATCCGAGTGGTTTGGAAAATAAATTAGCTAATAAAAGAAACAAATAAATAAATATGTGTTTAAAAGATGATTATAAAAGATGAAGAATTGGCATTTTTGGTATATTTATTAATTTTCAAACGGGTTGGAGCTCCCCCCACCCAAGTACATGAATATGAACTCCATTTACTAACTATAATAGCACCACAACAGTAAGAAAAAAAAATGATCTACACATGTTGCTACAGGAAATTTACTAAGGGTGACAAGTAAAATCCTTACTACAAAAACGAAATGAAGTAAAATCCTTACTACAAAAACGAATTGAACGGAGACAGGGCAACATGGAGGTGATTTGTTTGTGACCACCCATTACGAGATCAAGGCGCCTGGATATAGATAGAATAATAATAATAATAATAAGGAACTTTGTGCGGGAGAGTAACGATACTTTATTTATTATTGACCATTTTCATTGCAGTCGAAACGCAACAGAAAATCAAAACACTCGCTGGACGTTGTGCCAAATGCCTGCTCTCAGTGACTAGGCGTAGTGCGGCGCGGATTGAGGTTGACAACAAGCACTTTCCCGCGCCAGGACTCGACCCTTCCACCATGAGGTCAGGTCAGGACAGAGGTCAGCAGGTCAACTCCGGAACCGTCACAGATAACACGCATATTCTCCTCACTCTCTGCAGGTAAGGGGAATGTTTGGTTTGAGTGCAGGAGTTTATCTATGTATCTGTCTTTATATCTGTCTATATTTGTATCTATCTGTCTGTATTTATCTATCAGAGGTCAACAGGTCAACTCCGGAACCGTCACAGATAACACCTATATTCTTACTCTCTGCAGGTGAGAAAAATGTTTTGTCTGAGTTTTGTTTTTTTTATGCGAGGAAGAAGGAACCAAAGGCCTCTGTCTTTATATCTGTCTGTCTTTCTATCAGTCTGCCTGTCTGTCTGTATCTGTCTGTCTGTCTGTCTGTATCTATATCTGTCCATCTATCTGTCTGTTTGTCTGCCTGTCTGTCTCTGCTTATCTATATCTGTCTATCTATATTTGTCTTTCTATGCCTCTGTTCTGTGTGTGTGTGTGTGTGTGTGTGTGTGTGTGTGTGTGTGTGTGTGTGTGTGTGCGGTGTGTGTGTGTGTGTGTGTGTGTGCAGTTGAACAAAGAGTAATAGTAATGGGTGTAATTCCCCCCCTCCTCTCTCTCTCTTTCTCTCTCCGCATCTTCATAGCTCTTCCTTCCCCTTCCCTCCCTTCCCATCACAGTTCCACCCTGCCTCTCCCCTCCCCCTTCTTCCTCATAGTTTCTCCCTTCCCTCCCTCCCCCTCACAGTTCTCCCCTCTCCTTCACAGTCCCCTTCCTCCTCCCTTCAAAGTACTCTTCATAATGACAGTGACAGAGTAATGAGACGGTGAAGGATTGTTGTGGTGTGGATGTGGATGTGATAGAAAGCGTTAGGAGACACACACTGAGGTGGTTTGGCCATGTGGAGAGGATGGAGAGTGAGAGACTGGCGAGGAGAGTGTATATGAGTGAGGTGGAGGGGGAGAGAGGGAGGGATGGAGTGGAGTGGAATATGAGGGAGGGGGGTGTGAGCTGGGGGACAGGGCGACGTGGAGGCGATTTGTTTGTGGCCACCCCGTATAGGATTAAGGCGTCTGGCAATAGATAGATAAATTCCAGGATTTTGCTATTGGCAGCGACGGAGAATGACGGTGGCAGTGAATATGATAGTGTAACGGTGAGGTAGTGAAGGTGATGGTAACAGTGATGCATGAATATAAACGGTGAAAATGACTGTGAGTGGATGCGACAGTGACGCGGAATATTACTGTGTGGGATTTACAGTGAACGTATTGAACGGTGACGTGAATAAGCGCATAGGACAGTGACACAGTAGCATAATGCATTGGTGTGGGGTCATTTTCACCATCCCATGCCAGTGACGAATGGTGAGGATAGTGACGGTGATAATATGGATGATAGTAACAGTGAAATAGTGAACAGAACGGTGAGAGAAACAGTATTACAGTGAATGAATGAATAGATGATTGAATATGACAAAGGTAACAGCAGTGAAAGACTGTGAATAAATGAATGTAACAGTGACGATGACTGATATTAATATAACGATGAAAGAAACAGTATTACAGTGAATGTATGACTGGATGAGTGAATATGACAAAGGTAACAAGCATGAATGTGGCAGTGAATGACAGTGAATGACAGTGAAAGAGTAAATATAACAGTGACACAGTAGCCAAATGCAGTGGGAGTGGGTTGGGGTCACTTTCACTGTCCCCCTGGCAGTGACGCAAGGTGGGTGATAGTGACGGTGGTGTGGTAGTGTCTTGTGGGGCTGGAGGCATGTGTGACGCAACCTGGCTCCCTCCCCACCCGTCACACACACACACACACACACACACACACACACACACACACACACACACACACACACACACACACACACACAGTCGAACCCCCTTTTGACTCATCCCCCATTTGTGCAGTACCGATCCACACACACACACACACACACACACACACACACACACACACACACACACACAGTCTAACCGTCTTGACTTATCTCCAAATGTACACTACCAACCTTTCTCTCTCTCTCTCTCTCTCTCTCTCTCTCTCTCTCTTTCTTTATATAGGGAAGTCATCCAGTAGTGGAGTGAGGGAACCTATAAGTTGTATTTCATATTTATATCTATCTGTCTGTCCCTATATATCTATCTATCTGTCTATCTATCTATCTATCTATCTAAATATGTTTCTGACCATATCTGTCCATCAAAACATGTATCTGTATATCAATCTATCATCATCATCATCATCATCATCACCACCACCACCATCCTCATCACCACCACCACCACCACCACCACCACCACCACCACCATGCTGACTATAATCCAGTATGAATAATTATATAGAAGGTGCGATGAAGAAGTAGGCATGATTTGTCTTTGTCATTCCATGCACGGGTGACTGGAGTACCACCGGACCTTTCTACTGAGGGAGAGTTTAGTTTATTATTATTATTATTATTATTACATTATCATCAATATTCTTGTTTTTCTTCTACGCCTTCGTCTTCTTCTTCTTCTTCTGATTGTTGTTGTTGTTATTGTTATTATTATTATTATCTGATGGAGCCAGGATTCCGTGGGCTTGAATGATGAGTGAATGGAAGCATGGGCCATTAAACTGGGCAAACTTAGGCTGTCTGGACGTTGCTGCTCTTCACTCTGCCCCGGGGTGGGAAAGGAGGTCCGGATGATAATGATGATGATGGTGATGATGATGATGATGATGATGATTATTATTATCTTAGTTGTAGGTGGGGGCGATCACCATCCACCCACTCGATGTAGTGCTGTTCAGGTGTCTGCCCTTTCCTCTTTTCGTTCCGTCTTTCCTTCCTCCCTCTTCTGTCTTTCTTTCCTTCTTTCTTTCCTCTTCCTTCTGTGGTAGGTAATAATGCAGTGATATAATTATGGTGTGTTGTGATCTAGATACCTCCATGCTTTGTCTGTGTCAGCCCATATACGGACACTACCACCACCCGCCACAGTACCACCACACCTCCACACAGCCACAGTACCACCACACCACCACCCTGCCACGGTACCACCCTGCCACAGTATCACCGCACCACCACCCACCACAGTACCACCACACCACCACCCTTCCACAGTACCACCACATTACCACCCACCACAGTACCAACACACAATGATGATTCTGTACCCTAAGATGAAGGAAATAATATGGGTTTACCGTGAGAGGGTTAATGGTGACTATATTAACACTATCAGGCTTCCGTAACTATCAGCTGAAAAACATCGTCTGTAAGGTGCTAGAATGGAGTTGTTCCTACCGTGGGAAGGGTTTATGGTGACAGTTTTAACAGTCAGGCGTTAGTTGAAATAGTAACGTTGTTCCGACCATTACAGGGTTAAATTCTTCACTGTCATAACATTCTTTTACTTAAGGGAGCCATGTAGCACCGGGCCAGTCAGTTAGTCACTCCTGAGGATTTTCACGCAAGGTGGTTCATTCCAATACAGCCGAGTGTGGTGCTTTACTAAATATTAACACAAGATTATTCATTACCGAAGACCCATATGGTTGTTGCTGTTGTTACTGTTGTTGCTTAACCCCGGTCTTTGTGAGTGAGTAAACCTGTTGACCACAGGTAAGCAGCCGCTTGTGTGATCCTGTGTCCCCTCGTGCTAGGCAGCGCCTCACCATGGCGAGGTGCAGGGAAATACGAGAAAGTTTGGCTCCTGAGTGGACACTGCAGGTGCTTCCCCTAGGGTGCATAGCGCCACTGGGTGTAGGCTGCCCGTCACCGCTGGCTGTGATGGTGGAAACAGAAATGGTAGTTGGTAAAGGTGCTTGTAGTGTGGGAAAACGAGCGAGTGTGGTGGGTGGTGGTGGTGGTGGTGGAAGGAGGTGATGACAGTGGTGGTGGTGTGTCTGAGTGTGGTGGTGGTGGTGGCAGCGGGTATGAAGGTGATGGTGGTGGTGGTAGTGAAAGTGTTAGCTGTCCAAACATTACATTCCCACACCGTCTCATCCTCACCACTTTCACAAACATTTCAAGCATTTCATTTTTTCCTTTTATTTTTTCCTGAGATCATTTATGTGTTTGTGTTATGAGAGCAAAGCGTGCTTACTCTTTGGTCATTGTTCTTCATCGTTTTATTTCGACTTCTTCCTCTCCTTTGTACTTTCTTCTTCGTCTTTTTCTTCGTGTTCTTCCTCTTCTCTTTCATCGTCTTCTCATCCTTCTTCTTCCTCTTCCTCCATCTTTTCCTCATCTTCCTTCACTTCCCTCTCTTACTCATCTGCTTTTCTACCGTCCTCTTCTCACTTCCTCTTCCTCCTTTTTGGACACTAAGTAAAAAGTAGGATTTATTTTTCTCCCCCTGCCCCCCCCCCTTCTCTCTCTCTCTCTGTGGATTTGATTTTTTTTTTCGTGTGTGTGTGTGTGTGTGTGTGTGTGTGTGTGTGTGTGTGTGTGTGTGTGAACCTACACTGCAGAAGTCATCCCCCCCGTTGTTGGTCTCCCTCTCCTCCACCCAACCACTCCTAGTCAGTCTCTCCCTCCACCCTGTTCCCTTCTCCTCCAACCACTCCAAGTCAGTCTCTCACTCCATCCTCCTGTTCCCGTCTCCTCCAACCACTCCTAGACGGTCTCTCACTCCACCCTGTTCCCTTCTCCAACCACTCCTAGTCAGTCTCTCACTCCACCCTGTTCCCTTCTCCTCCAACCACTCCTAGTCAGTCTCTCACTCCACCCTGTTCCCTTTTCCTCCAACCACTCCTAGTCAGTCTCTCTCTCCACCCTGTTCCCGTCTCCTCCAAGCACTCCTAGTCAGTCTCTCACTCCACCCTGTTCCCTTCTCCACCAACCACTCCTAGTCAGTCTCTCCACCCTGTTCCCTTCTCCACCAACCACTCCTAGTCAGTCTCTCCCTCCACCCTGTTCCCTTCTCCTCCAAGCACTCCTAGTCAGTCTCTCCACCCTGTTCCTGTCTCCTCCAACCACCTTAAAAACAGTGGGAAGCGAACTCGTATGTTTTATTAGCCTAACCAGAACCGGCCTAACCTGGGAGTGGCCAGGGAGGAAGAAGGGGGTGAGAGAAGGGAGAGAGAGGAGGGATGGGAAGGAGGGAGGGAGAAGAGATGCGAAGAAGGGAGAAAGGAGGGATGGAGGATGAGAAAAAAAGGAGAGAGAGAGAGAGAGAGAGAGAGAGAGAGAGAGAGAGAGGAGGGAGAGAGAGAGAGAGAGAGGAGGGAGAGAGAGAGAGAGAGAGGAGGGAGGGAGAAGAGATGCGAAGAAGGGAGAGAGGAGGGATGGAAGAGGAGAAAAAAGGAGAGAGAGAGAGGAGGGAGAGAGAAGAGATGCGAAGAAGGGAGAAAGGAGGGATGGAGGAGGAGAGAAAAAAGGAGAGAGAGAGAGTGAGAGGAGGGTTGTAGGAGGAGAAAGGAGAGAGAAGGAGGGTTGATGGGGAAGAGAGGTAGGGAAGGAGGGAAAAGAATGGATGGAGGAGGAGGAAGGGGAAGAGAGAGAGGGAAGGTAAAGCATGGGGGAAGAGGAAGATAGTGAGAGGAAGGAGGATGGATGGGGAGGAGGAAGGGGAGAGAGAGAGAGAGAGAGAGGGAGGGAGGGAAAGGCGGGGGGAGGAGGAAGAGGGAGAGGGAGGGAAAATAGATGGGAGAGGGAGGGGGGAGGGAGGGGAAGGGGGCAGGAGGAAATAGGTAAAAAGATATGCGGTAATATGGATAGCAGAGGCGGGGGGAGGAAGGGGTAGGTAGGTGGGGGGAGATGGGAGGGGGAGGAGGCAAAGGGGTTGGTAGGAAAGGCGGAGAGAAGTGGAGTAGGAGGTGGGAGGAAGTAAAGGGGAAAGTGTAAGGGGGAAGGCGGTGTGGGGGAGGGGAAAGTTAGACTGGGGGGGATGAGGGAAGGAAAGTAAGAGGGGGAGTAAGGGCAGGAAAGAAAGGTAGGTGGGAAGAATCCGTCGGGGAGGAGGGAGGGAAGGCAGGAAGTTGGAGGCGTGAAAAAAATAGGCAGAGAAGAGGGAGGTAGAAGGGAGGAGAGGGAGAATGATTACGAGGGGGGAAGAAGGGAGGAAAAATGTAGTGGAGGAAAGTGAGGATGGGGGAAAGGGAGAGAAAAAGAGAGAGGGGGAGAAAAAAGGTAGGTGAGGGAGTGGGTGAGGAAAGAGGGAGAGGAGTAGGGTGGGGGAGAAAGAGAGAAGGAAAGGGAGGTAAAACTGTAAATAGGAGAGAGAGGTAAGAAAGAGAGAGAGAGAGAGAGAGAAGGGGGAGGTAAAATGTAGGTGGGAGAAGATGGAGGTAAGATATAGGGGGGAGAAGGAGGGAGGTGGGATGGAAAAAATGTAGGTAGGGGAGGTGGAGGGAAGGAGGAGGTACGTAAGGGGGAGGAAAGAATGTGAGTTGGGAGAGAGGGAGGGTAGGGGGAGTGGGAGCAATAAGAGAGAGAGGGGGAGGGAAGTAAGAGAGAGAGAGAGAGAAGAAGGAGGGAGGAAAGAATGTGAGTGGGGAGAGAGGGAGGGTAGGGGGAGTGGGAGCAATAAGAGAGAGAGAGGGGGGAGGGAGGCGGGGCAGGGGGAGAAGGAGACAAGAGAGAGGAAGGAGGGTGGAAAGAATGTGGGTGGATGTGGATGTGTTACCAGGATAATATTCGTTGCCTCAGTTATATTCCACCCACCAACAGCCTCTAACTCTGTCATTCTGTGCTGAGAAATCGTCTGGTTGTAGCAAGAATAAAACAAGGGTAAAAGTGTAAAGTAATTAAACAAGAGTATAAGTGCTAGATGGGGAAACTTGTGGGGCCCTTTGATTATGTGTCTTTCGTGTGGTGTGGTGTGGGAGGGTGTTTGTGTGGTGTGGTGTGGGAGGGTGAGTTTGTGTGGTGTGGTGCAGGAGGGTGAGTTTGTGTGGTGTGGTGTGCAGGGTGAGTTTGTGTGGTGTGGTGTGGGAGGGTGATTTTGTGTGGTGTGGTGTGGGAAAGGGTGAGTTTGTGTGGGGTAGTGTAGGGGGGTAGTTTTGTGTGGTGTGGTGTGGGAAAGGGTGAGTTAGTGTGGTGTGGTGTGGGGGGGGTGATTTTGTGTAGTGTGGTGTGGGAAAGGGTGAGTTTGTGTGGGGTAGTGTAGGGGGGTGGTTTTGTGTGGTGTGGTGTGGGGGGGGGTGAGTTTGTGTGGTGTGTGAGAGTGGTGTCTGATGTGAAAGTGTGGTGTAGTGTGGTTAAAGTGTGGTGTGGTGTAGTGTAGTGTGGTTCTCTGTTTCCCAAGCCTTCGAAAATCATTAATAAGTGACAGACAGACAACCAAATCTAATGAGAGTGATATTGTACCCAAGGCCCAATTGTACCTTAACCCCTTCCATCAAGAGCCTCATTTTTATATTTTTGCTGCTGCCCTGTGATTTTGAGAGAGAGAGAGAGAGAGAGAGAGCGACAGAGACAGACAGACAGATTAACAGACAGAGACAGACTAAAACACACACACACACACACACACACACACACACACACACACACACACACACACACACACACGTCCACCCCCCCCACACACACACACTGACCAAAAAATAACACCCGCTTTCGCATCGCCAGTCGCGGGTATAAAAAGAGAGAGAGAAAAAAGAAAAAAGCCACCGTACCGAAAGGGTTTGAGCGAAGGAAAGAGAAAGAGTTACATCAGCTGACGAATTTCTAGGAGACTGGGTTACAAGGGGCTTAAGCCACCGTCGGGCCAGTGAGAGGGGGAAAAACGGACCTTATTATAGCTGGGCGTAAGGGTGGGTTTGTGTGGTGTGGGTCTGGCCATTAGTGCTGCTGTGGTTGATTTCTAAGTTAGGTAATGTGTGGGAAAGGAAGGACTGAAGGACGCGGTATGAAATGATGAAAATAGTGGTGATGATGATGTAATAATAATAATAATAATAATGATAATAATAATAATAATAATGATAATAATAGTAATGGAAATATGCGTAGTTATAATTGTAATAGGAAAGATGTGACAGAACTGGACAGTTTAATATGTAAATTATGTACTGTACTCTCTCTCTCTCTCTCTCACACACACACACACACACACACACACACACACACACACACACACACACACACACACACACACACACACACACACACACTGTAGAACTATGCCCTATGCTGTGCTTGGGAATAGAGACAAATATGCTCCCCCAAACGACCCCTTTCCCACTACTGACCATGAGCTGTGGCCTTGAACGTCTCATTTACTTTCTGTTATTGCCTTCTGCAGCTATTCCTGGCATTTCCCCCATCTTCCTCTATGCACCCTGTTCTCCTCCTCCTCCTCCATCTTCTTCTCCTCCTCCTCCTCCTTCTCCTCCTCCTCCTCCTCCTCCTCCTCCTCCTGTTATAGCTTCAACGATTCTGACTAGCTTACATTCCGTTACCTTTGCAACAATTCCTGACATATCCTGTAACTCTCTGTATGTGCATTGTTACTTCTCTTTTGTACTGAAAATTTCTCACCGTAGTGTTTTGATTCTGAAATGCTGATCCCTGACTCACCCTTCCTTTTCCTTCCTTCATAAATAAATAAATAAATAACTACCGTAAATAGTTTCGACAAATAACTGATCATGAACTTCTGAACCCAAGCCATGAATTTGAAATGCATTGGGTTTTTGTGTGACTAGATTAATTTTGCTGTGAGGTCGGGAGGGTAGGTAAGTCAGTGTTTGCAGATGACTCAGCCGTGGTTCCAGGCATTGAAAGAATTGTGGTCACCAGTTTTTGCGAGAAATTTGGGAATGTACTTGCGAGGTGGAGGCCATATATCGAATGCCTGGCTGTGTTGATAGTTTTGTTCGTGTGGTGTAGCCAAAACATCGAAGGTTTTGGTGATGCGGTTATAATCACATTTCACTTGGCATGCTGTTTGATAATTCTCATTTCTTTGTGGTGTCGTTTTCTTGCTGTTTGGATCCTACTTCATTTCATCTGTTTTGTATGGGAGGTATTGCTGTTGCTCTGCCCCCGACCACAAGCAAGCTGCCACCTTCCTGTGGCAAACAGCGCCTCGCAAGTGTCGGAGCAAGGGCCTTCCACACGGAGAGATGCAGGGTAAATGGAGCAGGTACAGCCTCAAAAGGATGTATAGGAGATATGTATGAGTGGTACACTCAGCCTGGACTCTGCCTTTCTTTGTTTTATCCGTCCGTTTAGGAGTGTTGTGCAAGGCCACCTACCACATGACATCTATGGCAGTACCTCCTGGAAGGGTGGTAACCATCCATCATACCGCATACTGTACTTATACTCAGTGGAGAAAATGCAAGTGGAATGCCGCCCCTTTCCTGTATTTCTCAAGACATCTTCAGGGTAACACCTGAAGATATGTTCAGAAATAAAACACGAAACAAGTGCTGTGGAAGGAATGGCCAGCAGTAGTGTTGTCTTTCTCTGCCCCTGAGCTATGTGAAATAAGCTGCAAAGGGACGAGAATCTGGGCCAAGTTAAAGTGAATGAGGTATAGGTTTATATAAAAGTACGAAGCCGATAAAAAAAAGAATTTAGGAAGGAAAAATATTCAGTCGTTTTGAGTGGCACACACACACACACACACACACACACACACACACACACACACACACACACACACACACACACACACACACACACAGAAACTATGACAAAAAGTATTAAAACGGAAATAAATGTGTGAAAAAAAATATCTGCAGGAAAGAGAGAGAGAGAGAGCGAGAGAGAAACCATGACAAATAGTTTTAAGAATGGAGAAAAAGAATGTGTGAAAAAATAAAATGATTTGCACGATCCTGAAGCCAAATCCTGAGTGTTCTTTGTGGTTGCTATTGGCTTGGTATTGCGAGGGTGTTATTTCTGTGTGATGGTTGTTGAGTCGCTGGCCTGCATGGTCATCTTGGTAATAGAGTCTTTGTCTGGCTGTCTCTGTATGTCTTTGTCTCTCTCTCTCTCTCTCTCTCTCTCTCTCTGTATAAATATAAATGTAGGTGCAGTATGTGTATGTATATGGATAGCTGTGTGTGTGTGTGTGTGTGTGTGTGTGTGTGTGTGTGCGTGTGTGTGTCTGCCTCTCTATCTAGCAACCTCAATGTCACACACACACACACACACACACACACACACACACACACACACACAATTGTTCTCCGTAATTCATAGAGACAGGTAAATAAATTGCAAATAGAGACTGTGTGTGTGTGTGTGTGTGTGTGTGTGTGTGTGTGTGTGTGTGTGTGAGAGAGAGAGAGGGAGAGAGGAGGGGGGGGGATTGAGTCACCTTCATCATGTCATCTTCGTAACACTTTATCGCTGTCACCTCTGTTAGTCGTTTTTCCGAATTGAAGGAAGAAAAAAAATATTGATAGGAAGGAAGATAGAAGGTGTGTGTGGTTCAAACAGACAAAAAGCACACACACACACACACACACACACACACACACACACACACACACACAGTAGAAAATAGAAAATGTGTGGTTGAAATAGACGAAAAGCACACACACACACACACACACACACACACACACACAGCATAAGTATAGCCCTCATGTAGCCTATTCATTTTTTTTTCTCGTCTTTTTTCATAGTCTTTATTTTTGAGAGAGAGAGAGAGAGAACCAGGTAACGATAACCCACGTACTTCAGTCTCTCTCTCTCTCTCTCTCTCTCTCTCTCGTTGGGTGTTTCAGGGTTAAAGAAAATCGTCTGATGTTAGCGGGAATAAAATACGATGTTCTTAACCCCTCCCTTGTGGCGATTTATTTATTTATTTTTATTTAGAGGATTTAATATAGACCGAGATAGTTTTAGTGTGTGTGTGTGTGTGTGTGTGTGTGTGTGTGTGTGTGTGTGTGTGTGTGTGTGTGTGTGCTATAGATAAACAGATAGATAGCTGGATAGATAGTAGTTGTAGTAGTAGTAGTAGTAGATGAGAAGGTAGGATAGGTAGTAGTATTAGTAGAAAATTTTTAACAGTAGTAGTAGTAGAGAATAGTGGTAGTAATAGATAGTAGTAGTGGTGGTAGTAGTAGTATAGTAATAGTAGTAATGGTGGTAGTAGTAGTGGTAGTAATAGTTAGTAGTAGTGGTGGTAGTAGTAGTAGTAGTAGTAGTAGTAATGATAATAGTGGTAGTAGCAGTAATTGACAGTAGTAGTGATAGTAGTAGTAGTAGTAGTAGTAGTAGTGATAGTGATAGTAGTAGTAGTAGTTTTTGTTATTGTAAACCAAAGTACAAATGTAAACCCAGTAGACTGCAGGCTGAAGTTGCCCCTCTTCCTGCAGTCCACCATCATCCTTTCAGGGGATAGGGAGGGAGTTGAGGGACGTTTGTATAACCAGGCAGTGGAGCCGCCTAGTTAGGTCAGTGCCACCCCATGAAGGCGTCCCTCTCCACCACCACAGATAGATAGATAGGTAGATAGATAGATAGAAATGTAGGGAGTTAGGTATGGATAGATAGATAGATATTGATAGATAGATTGGTAGGTAGAGATAGATAGATAGAGAATTACGGATAGATAGAGAGACAGATAATGTAAATAGATAGATAGATAGATAGAGGAAACAGAAACAGGAACAGTGAAAGCGAATGCAGGACTTTGACTGCAGGAAAATAGCATGGTTTTATTTTAGATTATACTACTATGACGTGTGTGTGTGTGTGTGTGTGTGTGTGTGTGTGTGTGTGTGTGTGTGTGTGTGTGAGGGGGGTTATGTGTAAGAGGGGAAGTGTTATGTTTGTGAAAGGTCCGTCTGTGTGTGTGTGTGTGTGTGTGTGTGTGTGTGTGTGTGTGTGTGTGTGTGTGTGTGTGTGTGTGTGTGTGTGAGAGAGAGAGAGAGAGAGAGTTGGCAAATCAGTCATGGGGTTGAGTATTGCAATGTTAGACACAAGTAAGCTAGCGCGCACACACACACACACACACACACACACACACACACACAGTGAAAGGTATGCTGACACTGACCCTACCCTTCCAGATACACATTACTGATAAAAATAACAAAATAAAATGAAAGATATTTGCCAGAAAAAAATATATACAGAAAAGATAGACGGATATAGTGTTTGGTGAGTGATGATTTTTTTTATATAGGAAAGGCAAGGGTTGTGTAGATTAGATAATAATGATAATAATAATAATAATAATAATAATAATGATACTACTACTACTACTACTGCTATTACTACTACTTCTACTACTACTACTACTACCACCACAACTACTGCTACAACTACTACTACTACCACCACCACTATTGCTACAACTACTACCACTACTATTACTACTACTACTACTACTACTAATAATAATAATAATAATGATAATAATAACAATAATAATCAAAATAATGATGGTGCTACTACTGTTACTAACTCTTCTCTTATTACTACCGCTACTACAGCTACTACTGCTACTAATAATAATAATGATAATGGCAATAAATAGTAATAATAATAATAAGGCAAATACTTAACAACGTTTGTGAGGGCGTGTAATATTTTTTAACATTTATGGATCACGAAAACGCTTAGAACAAAGGAGTATTGAAGGTTACGTAGAATTGCCCCGTGAGAAGCAAATCATGAAGGTTGTGGGACGTGTGTAAGAGCAGAGGAATTCCAGCCAAGTAGCTCGAAATCTTTGTTGGAGAGATATGATTGTGTGATGTTCCTATATTTGCTTATATATATATCGCATTGAGAGGTCTATTTCTATCTGTGACTATCTATCTATCTATCTATCTGTATGTCTATCCAGGCGGTGGCTCAATCGGTAGAGAGGTTGCCTGTAGTCCTAACGGACCCAGGTTCGAATCCCGGTTGGGGCAGGGAACAGTTTAAGGATTTGAATTACATTAAATCAGGCTTTACTGATCTACCAGAAGACCCGCCGACATGTCGTAAAAATACCCCCGCTAATACCAATACACCAGTCCTGTATGAGACAGCCCTAGCATGTATTCAATATGGACGGTGGGTATTAGCGCCGAAGTGGTGACATGTAGAGGTGTATGGTATGTAGGAGGACTGCTGGGCCTTGATAGCAGGCTGTGAAGCCTATGCCCAGAGTCGAACACATAAAAAAAAAATAATAATAAAAATCTATCTATAGCCAGACGCCGTAATCCCGTAAGGGGTGGCCGTTTGTCGCTGAGTTAGTTGTTTTACGGGGAGGGGCACTAACCCTCCACCAACCCACTTGCTGGCACATAAGGAACACGTATGGGTTGGTAATATGGTTCCCACCCAGCTTTGTAAATGGTTTCCCGGCTTGCAGGAAACCATTAGGCTTGTCACTCAATGTAAAGCCACCTGAAAAGGAAAAAAGAAATAAAAGTGACAGGAAAGATGGGAGAAGTAGGAAGAGAGAGGGCAGATGCAGAAAGAAATGATTAAGGCAAAGGAAGAAGTAGGCAGCACTATATCAAGTGAGTGGATGATGGTGAAAATATAAAGAAGGGAGGATAAATATAGGAAAAGAATGATAAAGGTAAAGGGAGAGATAGGTAGCACTACATCAAGTGAGTGGATGATGGTCGCAGCCACCTATAAAGGAAAAGGTCGGGGTGTTGAATGGTGTGTGAATGATTGTGGCCATTTTAAATAACCATAGTGTTGTTCGTCTTTCAAGCCAGGATAAATAGATGATAGATAGATATGGCATTGAAAGGTATAGACCGATGAGGAACAGTGGCATTATTTTATATCTATTAATTGCCAGACGCCTTAATCCCGTCAGGGGTGGCCACAAACAAATCGCATCCATGTCGCCCTGTCCCTCTCTATTTCACTGCCCTGCTCCTAGCTCACACCCCCCTCTCTCATATACATTATTTTACAGATACTTTTATGGCAAATGCTCAGACAAAGGTGCATCCATTATGCCACCTCTCCACACCTTCCCTCATGCAACACAGGCATCTAGTAGCACACTTGACCGTCACACTGCCATATTGCACAACTTCTTTGCAACTCGCTTCCCCAGAGTAGTTTCCCCCCCCAGGCCTCAACCTTCAACTATTACACATTTTTTAATGAATGGAAGACGTCTGTAATCTGATATATGGATATTTTCTTCTTTAATTAGTTTTTCCTTCCTCTGTTGATCTTCTGTAAAAAAAAATCTTGTTACTTTCTGCCTCATTACAAATCCTCAAAGAACTCGTTTATGTATCAAGTGGTTAGATGAAGTACTCTCTCTCTCTCTCTCTCTCTCTCTCTCTCTCTCTCTCACCAGCTAGTAATCTTTTTCAGGTCTGTCAGCGTCTTAATTCATGTTTCTCGAAATCTTAAGAATGTTTGTTTATCGAAGTGTGTGTGTGTGTGTGTGTGTGTGTGTGTGTGTGTGTGTGTGTGTGTGTGTGTGTGTGTGTGTGTGTGTGCGCGTAAGTGTATGTATGTGACGTGTATATATGTGTATGTATGTGCATTTGTTTATGTCTGAATGTGTGTGTGCGTATATGTATGTGAATGTGTATGTGTTTGTGTGTGTGTATGTAAGTGTATGTATTGTATGTGTATGTATGTGCATTTGTTTATCTCTGAATGTATGTATGCGTATGTGTATGTACAGTATGTGAATGTGTGTATGTGTATGTATGTGAATGTGTGTGTGTGTGTGTGTGTGTATGTGTATGTATGTGAATGTGTGTGTGTGTGTGTGTGTGTGTGTGTGTGTGTGTGTGTGTGTGTGTGTGTGTGTGTGTGTGTGTGTGTGTGTGTGTGTGTTTTCTTCACTGACAAGAATCTCTAATCTCGTACACACACTAATTTCTTACAGTAGTGTTCATTTATTACCATTAGGCAAATTCTTCCCAAATCAGCAGCTTTCATGGTTTGTAGAAGTTCATTATTCTCTCTCTCTCTCTCTCTCTCTCTCTCTCTCTCTCTCTCTCTCTAGCTCTCTAGCTCTCTCTCTCTCTGTTTTATAATTTTTTCCCATATTAAAAACAAATCCCAATATCTCAATAATACGTATTATTTCTCTCTCTCTCTCTCTCTCTCTCTCTCTCTCTCTCTCTCTCTCTCTCTCTCTCTCTCTCTCTCTCTCATAATTTTATCCCATATTAAAAAAATCCCAATATCTAAAAAATACCCATTTCTCTCTCTCTCTCTCTCTCTCTCTCTCTCTCTCTCTCTCTCTCTCGAGGTTGAATTTCGGCGCCAATTCCGTTATAACCGTGCCTTTGTCTCGCCTCGGCTCCAGTCATTTCCCGCCTTGACGTTTGGAGAGTCCGGTTCGGCCCCCTCACACAAAGACCGAGATTGTCCGTGGTGCCGCAGCTGAATCGCCTTGGGTTCTTTTTTTTTGGCTACTTAAATTCCTTTATTGTGTCCTTCATTCTTAGATTCCTTTTGTTTTGTTTTTTTGTTTATTTTTTCGACACTGCTTGCTCTGTTTCCATGCGTTTTTATCTATCTGTTTATCTATTGCCAGACGCCTTAACCCGCAAGCGGTGGCCACAAACAAATCGCCTCCCTGTCGCCCTGTCTCCTGTCATTTCGCTGCCCTCCCTCCAGCTCACACACCCCTCTCTCATACACCTCTCCACTCCATCCCTCCATCTTTTTATGATCCCTCTGTTAAGCTTTATAACTTCATTCCTTTTGTTATCCTTTGTTGCCTGCCTTAGTTTTAGACGTCCCTTATCAATTCTTCATCATCATGTCCTTCTCCACCATCTCCTCCTCCTTCTTCTTCCTCATCGTCTTCACATTCATCTCCTTCGTCTTCATGTCCTCTTTCTTCTTCCTCTTCTCCTTCCTCTTCCTCTCCTCCTCCTCCTCCGGTCGAGTCTAACCAGGAGTAATGGTTGCAAAATTATGGGAAAGCGTTTCCAAACCCACGAAGCAAAATACTTCCTCAACAGAGTCTTATATATCTGGAACAGACCACCCTCAGATACCGTGAACAGTATCTCAGTTAAGACATTTAAAAACAAGATAGACAAGTACTTGCACGAGAATCCTCAGCTGACTGTTTCTGTCCTAGTAACTCATTTTTATCACCTACGCAAAAGTTCATTCCCCTCCTGTCTACAAGACACTCCTTAGACTTAATGTTCCTGTACATAGCGTCCCGTCATGTCATTATATATTTATCAATTTATTAAAGTCAAATAAAGTAGTATAAGCACAGACTTGGGTCTGCAGAGATAGCCCAGAGTTAATGGTCACTACTCTTACTTTCGACCTGTGATGGGCTGTGGATCACTGAGGGTCCCTGTTAGTTAAGTGACCACCATCGGGACTTGTTTGTTAATGTACCAGGGGTCACTGCTTCAGGAGGAATCTTGTGTGCTTGCCCTGCATGGAAAGTTCCTTGTCACAGTGGAATGAACGGAGCTAGGACCTGATTGACTGCTGCCTACCTTAAAAGCGCCAGGCAAGGCTGCCGCACCACCCCTGAATATGCACACTGAGCACTGTGCAATTTCCACTCTGTGTCTGCAGACGTCCCGTTAACTCAACATACACGTACCTAATGTCGTGCCTTATTTGTTATTTGGTTATTCATTTTACATTACTACTTTCTCTTTCAGGTTATTCATACTGGTAGCTTATTAATAAAGTATTATAGACTGTAACTTTCCAGTCTTTCCCATAAAATTTCCGTGTCAGTTTATCCATGCTGCATGGTGCTCCTCACTTTACCCTGCCAGTTTTGGAGGGTTTGGAGTCGGGGGAAGCCTTCTTACTGTACTGTCCTTGTTCTTCAGCATGTAGATTTAGGTATCACAATGATAGTCCTCTCTAACGGGCAGCCTCGAAAGGACCATTAGGTCTGTGGCTGTTTGCCTTCCATTGTATTCCTCCTTCTCCTTCATCTTCTCATTCTTCTTGATGTTCACCTCATTCCACTTCATCACCCTCTTCTTTTTTCTACATCATCATCATCTTTTTTTTTTTCCACATCATCATCATCATCATTATCATCTTTATCATCAATCCTCCTCCTCCTCCTCCTCCTCCTCTTCATCATCATCATCATCATCATCAGTATCATCAACCTGCGAGTCGATTCTTCAACTAATTCCTTTCCATCTCACCCAAAATAAGCTCCATCACATAAACCTTCACTAGGAATGTATAAAGCTCACTAAAACCTAATGGCATCCGCTCCAATGACGCTTGTAATAAAGTTTCAAGCTCGACCCAACACAATAAGCTTCAATGAGGGTGGAGGAAGCTTACTAGTATCCCGTGGTAAGCGTTATATTGGTAAAGCTTAATTAGGAATATATGGAACTTAATAAAAAGCTCATGATAACATTTTTTTTTACTATTATTCGTATCAATGGTTTGTGCATCATCATCATCATCATCATCATTATCATTATCATCATCACCATCACTGTCACCACCACCACCATCATCATCATCATCATCATCATCATCATCACCACCATCACTGTCACCACCGTCATCATCATCATGACCACCACCACCACTGTCACCACCGTCATCATCATCATCACCACCATCACTGTCACCACCACCACCACCATCATCATCATCATCATCACGCCAAAATCTCCGCCAAAGGTGAATGTGAACGTGGAAACAGAAGTGAAAGTTGCGTTGGATAATATTAACGAGAAGCAGAGTGTGTGTGTGTGTGTGTGTGTGTGTGTGTGTGTGTGTGTGTGTGTGTGTGTTTGAAGTGCTCCATCATTCACTATCCATCACCATCTTCACTCACTTTCATCATCATCATCGTCATCATCATCATCATCATCATCTTCCCTACCTTAAGATGAGATAGGCAGGTGGTAATATGGAAAGGGAAAATTTGTGAGAGAGAGGAAACAGCTATGCATAATTATAATGTACACACACACACACACACACACACACACACACACACACACACACACACACACACACACACACACACACCATTCAACACCTCATCTTTTTGCTCTGCCTCTCAGTGTCATATCTATCCATCTATCTATCTATCTAACTAGTCTTGAAAGTGTAAGAACTAACAACACTATGCTTATATAATACCACACAGTCATTCACATACCACTCAACACCCCATCATCCACTCACTTGATGTAGCGCTGCCTATCTCATCCTTTACCTTTATCATTCTTTTTCTATATTTGTCCTCTATTCTTCCTATTTCTCACCATCATCCACTCACTTGATGTAGTTTCGCCTACTTCTTCCTTCACCTGTATCATTCTTTTTTCTGTGTCTGCCCTTTCTCTTCCTCCTCTCCCAGTCATTCCTGTCACTTTTTATTACTCTTCTTTCCTTCTCAGGTGTTTTACATTGAGTGACATACCTGATGGTTTCTTGTAAGCCAGGAAACCATTTACAACTCTGGGTGGTAACCATATAACCAACACATACGTGTTCCCTACGTGTCAACAGGTTGGGTGGTGGAGGGTTAGTGCCCCTCCCTGTAAAACAACTAACAAAGGCAAACGGCCACCCCTTACGGGATTATGGCGTCTGGCTGTAGATAGGTAGAAAAACGTCGACCTATGATTAAATGAAAGACCATAATAGCGATTGAATAAAAGCCGAAAATGACACTAGAACAGACGAATTAAAAAGAATGGAAGGTTGGGAGAAAATTACTGAACGTTTACCGATGTACTGTATCGTTTGGTGTTAAGTATAGTCCTTTCACCTTAACCTGGCCCAGATTTTCGTCCTTTTGCAGCTTCTATCTATCTATGTATCTATTGCCAGACGCCTTAATCCCGTAAGGTCACAAACAATTCGCCTCCATGTCGCCCTGTCCCCCGCCATTTCACCGCCCGCTTCCAGCTCACACCTCTCCACTCCATCCCTCCATCTCATTCTTGGCCTCCCCCTCCCTCTACCCCCCTACGCCTCACTCACGTACACTCTTCTCGTCAGTCTCTCACTCTCCATCCTCTGCACATGGCCAAACTACCTCAGTGTGTTTCTCCTAACGCTTCCTATCACAGCACATCCCTTATTCCACTTAATAACAGAAGAAATTGCTACTACTTTACCATAGCACTTCTTCGTGACTAGCATCATATTCTAGTGTTAATCCCTCAGTGTTCAATATGGAGAGACTGCAATATTAGGCCAAGTTAAACAGAGTATGACCAAAATAAAACGTGCTATGGCTCTACATCCTTTCCATGGCACTTCTTCGTGACTAGCCTCATATTCTAGTTTGACTAAATTTCTTTATTGTTTTATATTGCGCATTGTATCTTAAAATTCTCTTGTAATTTCTTTGTACCTTTTTTATATTAGTTTGTATTAATAACATGCCAGAGGGTTTAGTGATGTAAGGAATAAGTCACTTAGGAGGATTTGTTAGGGATATCTCTTCACTGGCACTGAGGAATCACTGAAACACACACACACACACAGACACACACACACACACACACACACACACACACACACACACACACACACACACACACACACACACACACACACACACACACACACACACACACACACACACACAGTACCTTTAGTAATTTTTACCTCAGATCTGCAACATGACTAATGACTAGGTAGGACGCCACCCTCTCTCTCTCTCTCTCTCACACACACACACACACACACAATCTCACTTTTTCCTTCACGCTGTACCTTAAGCCTCCATAATTAAGGTTTCTCTTTTATTGTTTAGTTTCTTTCGTTTTAAAGGATAAGAAAATCATGATAATAAAATCGGGTGAGTTGGGGGGGGATAGGGAGGGCAGGAAGGGGTGCGGGTGGTGGGTGTGGACTGCGGTGGTGGTGGCGGTGGTGGCAGCGCTGGGCTGGGGCACCGGCCTGGCCATGGCGCCCCACACTCACACTTTGGAAATCATGGCCGCCGAGGCCACCCAGGCCACCCAGCCCTGGACAGGCCGGCTGAGGGCGGTGCCCCTGGTGGGGTACTTATTAGCCCCCTCAGAACGAGAAAATCTGTGTGGGCCTCCACCCCCTAGCTTGTACTGGATTCCATTCGCATCTGCGGCCCGGCAGTACCAATATCGGAAGTGCCTGCTCAACGTGCTGCACGGCCCCGCCAGCCACCACCAGCAGGAATCGTGGATGGTGATCGTGTAGGTTGTCATGGCGATGGTGCTGTGTTCAGCATGTGTCATGGCGGGAAGACTGATTGGTACCTGGGCTGTGGAACGAGCGGCGGCGAAGGTAACCGAGCGGATTGTTGCTATGTGTGTGGACGCAGTGATTCGGATGAGTGTGGAGAGAATAGTTGAGTCTAGTGTGGATAAAGCGGTTGGCTTGTGTACAGAAAAGATTGTGTCTGGTTGCACTGAGCAAGTTGTTGAGGACTGCACTGAGAGGGTCGTGGCCGGCTGCACAGATCGCATACTTTCCACCATCATGGCTGGGCTCGAGGAGCAGGCGGGGTACGAGTCTGATCAGGCGTCGGAAGGAAACAATTACTTACCAAGCGAGGAGGAACAGGCTTGGTTGGATTGTGTTATGGGGCAGGAACCGCCCACCCCTTCAGACGGCGCCCTCACCCCCACAGAGCACCTCACGCCTCTCATACGTTCGCAAGTGAGCGAGGCAATAAAGGATGTGCGGCTGTCGCTGTTAGGCTCGCTGAATAGAGATATATTAATGATGTTTGAAGGGTATTGCATCGAATTGGAGACGTGTATAAACCAAAGGCTTCCCCCCGTCCAAAATGATGGTGTAGTCGCCCCGCCCAAACACTGAAGAGGCCACCGTCTCACACCGTCCCGAAACGGTCCCAACTGTCTCACACGGTCCTAAAACGGTCCCACTTCGTCCCAAAACGGTCCCATGTCGTCCTAAAACGGTCCCGCACTGTCCTAAGACGGTCCCGCAGTCCTAAAACGGTCCCACAGGCCATCACTTTAACTTGCTCTAACTTCTTTTTTTCTCACATTTACACTATAGTCCTACTTTATACTTGCCATATATCCCGTACTCCATAGACCATACACGTTATATATTCATTTGGCCGCTCGTAACACTGCTTGATCTCTGGCAGCCTCTGTTCAGTCGGTTTTATTTTATACACGCCATATACGTATATTCTAATGACGGCTGTCCACGCTGCTCGATCTCTGGCAGCCTCTCTCTCTCTTCAACCACGTATACGCTACTTTGTACACGCCAACGTTATGTATTCTAATGGCGGCTTTTCACCCTGCTTGATCTCTGACAGCATCTCTTCAATCCCTAATACCTTATACACACCATACTCGTTATATATCGTAATTGCGGCTCTCCAAGCTGCTCGATCTCTAGCAGCCTCGTTATTCAATCCCTTATGTACACGCCACACACAACACTCGTTAAATATTCTAATGACGGCTCTCCACGCTGCTCGATCTCTGGCAGCTTCTCTATCCAATTATTTACATCCTACTTTGTACACACCATGCTCGTTATAATATTCTAATGACGACTCTCCACTCTGCTCGATCTCTGGCAGCCTCTTTATTTAGTCCCTTGAGGTCGCACTGAATGATCGTAAGTCCTTTTTTTAGTCATCCTCTTGCAACTCAGGTTCGTATTCCAGTCTGTCGAAGAAGCTCCCTAACACCTATTCTTTAGCGATTTATTTTTAGGGATTGGTGGTTTATTATTTTTTTCTTTGTCTCTTAAACACACACACACACACACACACACACACACACACACACCATTCAACACCTCATCTTTTTGCTCTGCCTCTCAGTGTCATATCTATCCATCTATCTATCTATCTAACTAGTCTTGAAAGAGTGAGAACTAAGAACACTATGCTTATATAATACCACACAATCATTCACATACCACTCAACACCCCATCATCCACTCACTTGATGTAGCGCTGCCTATCTCATCCTTTACCTTTATCATTCTTTTTCTGTATTTGTCCTCCATTCTTCCTATTTCTCACCATCATCCACTCACTTGATGTAGTTTCGCCTACTTCTTCCTTCACCTGTATCATTCTTTTTTCTGTGTCTGCCCTTTCTCTTCCTCTTTTCCAGTCATTCCTGTCACTTTTTATTACTCTTCTTTCCTTCTCAGGTGTTTTACATTGAGTGACATACCTGATGGTTTCCTGTAAGCCAGGAAACCATTTACAACTCTGGGTGGTAATCATATAACCAACCCATACGTGTTTCCTACGTGTCAACAGGTTGGGTGGTGGAGGGTTAGTGCCCCTCCCTGTAAAACAACTAACAAAGGCAAACGGCCACCCCTTACGGGATTATGGCGTCTGGCTGTAGATAGGTAGAAAAACGTCGACCTATGATTAAATGAAAGACCATAATAGCGATTGAATAAAAGCCGAAAATGACACTAGAACAGACGAAATAAAAAAATGGAAGGTTTGGATACTCATGAACAGAGAGAAAATTACTGAACGTTTACCGATGTACTGTATCGTTTGGTGTTATTTAAGTATAGTCCTTTCACCTTAACCTGGCCCAGATTTTCGTCCTTTTGCAGCTTCTATCTATCTATGTATCTATTGCCAGACGCCTTAATCCCATAAGGCCACAAACAATTCGCCTCCATGTCGCCCTGTCCCCCGCCATTTCACCGCCCGCTTCCAGCTCACACCTCTCCACTCCATCCCTCCATCTCATTCTTGGCTTCCCCCTCCCTCTACCCCGCTACGCCTCACTCACATACACTCTTCTCGTCAGTCTCTCACTCTCCATCCTCTGCACATGGCCAAACCACCTCAGTGTGTTTCTCCTAACGCTTCCTATCACAGCACATCCCTTATTCCACTTAATAACAGAAGAAATTGCTACTACTTTACCATAGCACTTCTTCGTGACTAGCATCATATTCTAGTGTTAATCCCTCAGTGTTCAATATGGAGAGACTGCAATATTAGGCCAAGTTAAACAGAGTATGACCAAAATAAAACGTGCTATGGCTCTACATCCTTTCCATGGCACTTCTTCGTGACTAGCCTCATATTCTAGTTTGACTAAATTTCTTTATTGTTTTATATTGCGCATTGTATCTTAAAATTCTCTTGTAATTTATTTGTACCTTTTTTATATTAGTTTGTATTAATAACATGCCAGAGGGTTTAGTGATGTAAGGAATAAGTCACTTAGGAGGATTTGTTAGGGATATCTCTTCACTGGCACTGAGGAATCACTGAAACACACACACACACACACACACACACACACACACACACACACACACACACACACACACACACACACACACACACACACACACACACACACAGTACCTTGAGTAATTTGTACCTCAGATCTGCAACATGACTAACGACTAGGTAGGACGCCACCCTCTCTCTCTCTCTCTCTCTCTCTCTCTCACACACACACACACACACACACAATCTCACTTTTTCCTTCATGCTGTACCTTAAGCCTCCATAATTAAGGTTTCTCTTTCATTGTTTAGTTTCTTTCGTTTTAAAGGATAAGAAAATCATGATAATAAAATCGGGTGAGTTGGTGGGGGATAGGGAGGGCAGGAAGGGGTGCGGGTGGTGGGTGTGGACTGCGGTGGTGGTGGCGGTGGTGGCAGCGCTTGGCTGGGGCACCGGCCTGGCCATGGCGCCCCACACTCACACTTTGGAAATCATGGCCGCCGAGGCCACCCAGGCCACCCAGCCCTGGACAGGCCGGCTGAGGGCGGTGCCCCTGGTGGGGTACCTATTAGCCCCCTCAGAACGAGAAAATCTGTGTGGGCCTCCACCCCCTAGCTTGTACTGGATTCCATTCGCATCTGCGGCCCGGCAGTACCAATATCGGAAGTGCCTGCTCAACGTGCTGCACGGCCCCGCCAGCCACCACCAGCAGGAATCGTGGATGGTGATCGTGTAGGTTGTCATGGCGATGGTGCTGTGTTCAGCATGTGTCATGGCGGGAAGACTGATTGGTACCTGGGCTGTGGAACGAGCGGCGGCGAAGGTAACCGAGCGGATTGTTGCTATGTGTGTGGACGCAGTGATTGGGATGAGTGTGGAGAGAATAGTTGAGTCTAGTGTGGATAAAGCGATTGGCTTGTGTACAGAAAAGATTGTGTCTGGTTGCACTGAGCAAGTCGTTGAGGACTGCACTGAGAGGGTCGTGGCCGGCTGCACAGATCGCATACTTTCCACCATCATGGCTGGGCTCGAGGAGCAGGCGGGGTACGAGTCTGATCAGGCGTCTGAAGGGAACAATTACTTACCAAGCGAGGAGGAACAGGCTTGGTTGGATTGTGTTATGGGGCAGGAACCGCCCACCCCTTCAGACGGCGCCCTCACCCCCACAGAGCACCTCACGCCTCTCATACGTTCGCAAGTGAGCGAGGCAATAAAGGATGTGCGGCTGTCGCTGTTAGGCTCGCTGAATAGAGATATATTAATGATGTTTGAAGGGTATTGCATCGAATTGGAGACGTGTATAAACCAAAGGCTTCCCCCCGTCCAAAATGATGGTGTAGTCGCCCCGCCCAAACACTGAAGAGGCCACCGTCTCACACCGTCCCGAAACGGTCTCAACTGTCTCACACGGTCCTAAAACGGTCCCACTTCGTCCCAAAACGGTCCCATGTCGTCCTAAAACGGTCCCGCACTGTCCTAAGACGGTCCCGCAGTCCTAAAACGGTCCCACAGGCCATCACTTTAACTTGCTCTAACTTCTTTTTTTCTCACATTTACACTATAGTCCTACTTTATACTTGCCATATATCTCGTACTCCATAGACCATACACGTTATATATTCATTTGGCCGCTCGTAACACTGCTTGATCTCTGGCAGCCTCTGTTCAGTCGGTTTTATTTTATACACGCCATATACGTATATTCTAATGAAGGCTGTCCACGCTGCTCGATCTCTGGCAGCCTCTCTCTCTTCAACCACGTATACACTACTTTGTACACGCCAACGTTATGTATTCTAATGGCGGCTTTTCACCCTGCTTGATCTCTGGCAGCATCTCTTCAATCCCTAATACCTTATACACACCATACTCTTTATATATCGTAATGGCGGCTCTCCAAGCTGCTCGATCTCTAGCAGCCTCGTTATTCAATCCCTTATGTACACGCCACACACAACACTCGTTAAATATTCTAATGACGGCTCTCCACGCTGCTCGATCTCTGGCAGCTTCTCTATCCAATTATTTACATCCTACTTTGTACACACCATGCTCGTTATAATATTCTAATGACGACTCTCCACGCTGCTCGATCTCTGGCAGCCTCTTTATTTAGTCCCCTGAGGTCGCACTGAATGATCGCAAGTCTTTTTCTTAGTCATCCTCTTGCAACTCAGGTTCGTATTCTAGTCTGTCAAAGAAGCTCCCTAACACCTATTCTTTAGCGATTTATTTTTAGGGATTGGTGTTTTTTTTTTCCTTTGTCTCTTAAACACACACACACACACACACACACACACACACACACAAGAGGACAGTAAAGTGTAATAAGCCAAATAAATTGCTTTGGAAAAGGTGTTACGGAGATTACGAAAGAATATGGGCATCAGTGCTTAACCTCTCAGCCTCAGCACCCAGTTCTCTCTCTCTCTCTCTCTCTCACACACACACACACACACACATCACTAATACATTCAAGTCCCATCATTCCTTACATCTCTCTCTCTCTCTCTCTCTCTCTCTCTCTCTCACACACACACACACACACACACACTCACACACATCACTAATACATTCAAGTCCCATCATTCCTTACATCTCTCTCTCTCTCTCTCTCTCTCTCTCTCTCTCTCTCTCTCTCTTCCCGTTATGATATCTTCCTTAGAATCCAAAGGTAGAATTCAAATAGTCCAGTAAGTCCAAATAGAGTCCAAAGAATCCAAATAAAGTCCAGAGAATCCAAATAGAGTCCAAAGAATCCAAATAAAGTCCAGAGAATCCAAATGGAGGCCAGAGAATCCAAATAGAGTCCAAGGAATCCAAATAGAGTCCACAGAATCCAAATAGAGTCCACAGAATTCAAATAGAGTCCAAGGAATCCAAATAGAGTCCAAAGAATCCAAATAGGGTCCAGTAGAATCCAAAGAAGTCCAGATAGAGTCCAAGAGAATCCAAATTGAGTCCAAGTGTGTGGTGGACTAAACCCTTTCCACGTTCTTAGTAATTGGAGGCTTGAGTGAGAGTCCAGATAATGCTTACAGAGTCCGGAACTACAAGGGCGAAAGTCTTGCTTTAATAATTGGACCTTTGGACTCTATGGCTGGACTGGCTAAGGACTGTTTTTGCCCTCTTGTGACCTGTTACCTGTGTGATGGATTGGCGCTCTCTCTCTCTCTCTCTCTCTCTCTCTCTCGCTCATCTGCCTCCCCACCTCTCTTCGTTTCCACCTCCCCTTCCCTACGCTGTCCCCCCATCCCCTCTCAACTCTTCATTTTCCCTCTCCCTCCCTTCTCTCCCCCTCCCTCCCACCCCTCCCCTCTCTCTCTCTCTCTCCTCTCCCCCCTCCCCACATCCCAATCTCCCTCCCTTCACCTCCCCTTCTCTTCCTCTCTCCTCCTCCCCCTTCTCCTGATTCCTCATACTCCTACCTTCTCCCCCTCCTCTTTCCTCCCATTTTCAACTTTCCTCTCCTCTCCCTTCCTCTCTCTCCTTTCTTCTCCTTTCCTCATTGTCTTCTCTCCCTCTCTTCCCCTCCCCACCCTTCCTTTCCCTCCATTTTTCCTCCACCTATCCGTTCCCTTCTCTCCTCCCCCGCTTCCAAATCTCCTCTCCCCTCTTTTCTTTCTCCCCCTCCCACTGCTTCCTCCCCTCCTCACACTACGTCATTTCCCCTTCTCTTCCATCCCTTTCCCCTCCCCTCCCCCTCTACCCCGTCTCTCCTGTTTCCTTCTCTCTCTCTCTCTCCCCCCACCCTCACTCCTTGCTTTCTTCCCCTCCTCCCCTCTCATCCCTTACTCCCTCTTCCTCTACCCTCGTCCTCCCCTCCCTTCCGTCTTCCTCCCCTTCTTTCTATGTCCCCCTTCCCTCTTCCTCCTCCCCTCCCTTCTGTCCCACCTTCCCTCTTCCTCTTCCCCTCCCTTCTGTCCCCTCTTCCCTCTTTCCCTCCCTCCCTCCCTTCTGTTCCTCCTTCCCTCTTCCCCTCCCTCCTCCCCTCCCTTCTGTCCCCCCTTCCCTCTTTCCCTCTCTTACCCCCCCTCCGCTCCCTCAATGCTCTGAACAGCTCCCATTCTTTCTCTTTCCACTCATTCGTCACCTTATTTAATTTCTTCATTACTACGCTTCCTCCTCCTCCTCCTCCTCCTCCTCCTCCTCCTCTTCCTCCTCCTCCTCCTCCTCCTCTTTCTCCTCCTCCTCCTCTTCATCCTCCTCCTCCTCCTCCTCCTCCTCCTTTTGCTCTTCTATGCAAGGGTGTCTGTTAATAGCACCGTGGCGATGAAGATGATTGACGTAGAATAATCATCATTATCATCATCATCATCATCATCATCATCATCATCATCATCTTCATCATCATCATCACCACCACCACCACCACCACCACCACCACCATTATTTAATCTCACAACAGTACACATAACTACCCTCTCAGGCCACACACACACACACACACACACACACACACACACACAGGCAGGGCGGGTGTGTGTACTTAGCCTTTATTAATACGATTCGTCTCGCTCGGCGTCTTAAGATCCTAACCTTCTTAACCTTGCCCTTCCTCTCTCTCTCTCTCTCTCTCTCTCTCTCTCTCTCTCGAGATAGATAGATAGATAGATAGATAGATAGATAGAATGATAGAGAGAGGGAGAGAGATGGAAAGCCAGAA
>NC_136993.1:1640596-1648096 GCF_032717465.1 Coenobita brevimanus | reverse complement strand
TGTTATAGTGTGTTCATGTGTTATAGTGTGTTGATGTGTTATAGTGTCCATATGTTATAGTGTTCATGTGTTATAGTGTGTGTTCATGTGTTATAGTGTGTTATGTGTTATAGTGTCCATATGTTATAGTGTTGATGTGTTATAGTGTGTTGATGTGTTATAGTGTTATGTGTTATAGTGTGCTCATGTGTTATAGTGTGTTGATGTGTTATAGTGTGTTGACGTGTTATAGTGTGTTCATGTGTTATAGTGATGTGTTATAGTGTGTACATGTGTTCTAGTGTGTTGATGTGTTATAGTGTGTTGATGTGTAATAGTGTGTTATGTGTTATAGTGTGTTATGTGTTATAGTGTGTACATGTGTTATAGTGTGTTGATGTGTTATAGTGTGTTATGTGTTATAGTGTGTTATGTGTTATAGTGTGTTATGTGTTATAGTGTGTTATGTGTTATAGTGTGTACATGTGTTATAGTGTGTTGATGTGTTATAGTGTGCTCATGTGTTATAGTGTGTTGATGTGATATAGTGTGTTCATGTGTTATAGTGATGTGTTATAGTGTGTTCATGTGTTATAGTGTGTTCATGTGTTATAGTGATGTGTTATAGTGTGTTGATGTGATATAGTGTGTTCATGTGTTATAGTGATGTGTTATAGTGTGTTCATGTGTTATAGTGTTCATTAGTGCCGTTCTTTCGTCCTTCAGAATAGTTACAGTATGATGCGGTGGTGACTTTTGATAGTGTGTTCGCCTATAGTGCGTGCATTCTGACTTGGCAAAGATCCCTCTCTCACTTCAGCCTGGTTGGTGAAGTGTTGTCATACTGAAGACTGGATTTGACTAGTAACCAAGGAGACTCATGTACCTTATAACTATTTCTCACTGAATTTCATGATCACGACTTAGGATTTTAAAGATGTAGGAATGGATAAAAATATATATATATGTAGTGTACTGTATCGTGTGTGTGTGTGTGTGTGTGTGTGTGTGTGTGTGTGTGATAGTGTAATTGTTCGACTGATGGCCTAGAATCTTGCTAATAAAAAATCCTAACCAATTTACACATTTAACAAGTCCCCATAAGACTTAGGGCGCGTCCACACCAAACGCTTGCTGGTGCGGGTGGGTGCGGGATTGGAGAGGAGAGACGAGAAGAGCAGAGAGGAGAGGAAAGGAAAAAAAGAATGGAGAGGAGAGGAGAGAAGGGAGACGCGAAAAGAAGGAGAGAGAGAAACGGGAAATAAAGGAAGAAAGGCTCGAGTGGGTGTGAGCGTGAATTATACATCGCTATAACCCATACAAGCGGCCCCACTGGACGCGGGCGGGTGCGGGACGAGAACTTCTATAGGTTAAAGTGGTTCAGAACGCCCGCCCGCACCAGCAAGCACGTGGTGTGGACGGGTACTTAGAGAGAGAGAGAGAGAGAGAGAGAGAGAGAGAGAGAGAGATCTTCCAAAAGTCTTACGAATACATAGGGAAAAATCGAACGGAACTGGGAAGATAGTTCTCTCTCTCTCTCTCTCTCTCTCTCTCTCTCTCTCTCTCTCAGCTGAAATTTAGGAGAGTTTAAGTGTGGTCTCCAGGAACACTGTGGTTGTAGATGTAATTATTCATTCTGCAGTGATGTAATGTGTACGTTAGATCTGCAACATGACTAACGACTAGGTAGGACGTCTCTCTCTCTCTCTCTCTCTCTCTCTCTCTCTCTCTCACACACACACACACACACACACACACACACAGTACCTTCAGCAATTTGTACCTTAGATATGCAACATGACTAACGACTAGGTAGGACGTCACTCTCTCTCTCTCTCTCTCTCTCTCTCTCTCTCTCTTCCGGTGTTACAGAGGGACGCCTTCATGTGGTGGCACTGTTGTAACTTGGCTCCACTGCCTGGGTATTCACACGTCCCTCAGCGACTTTCGTATCCACCATCAGGCTGCCTTCCCTCCATCTCACCCCCCCACCACTGGTATATCCTTCCACCCCATCCCTCCACCTCATCCTCGGTCTCCTTCCCCCTTCCCTTTCCACCTCACATACGTGCACTCCTTGTCAGTCTCTTCTCCACATGGATTGAAGGGATCAAAAATGAAAGGAAATATAAAATGTATGTTCCATAAAAACGCACGCACACACACACACACACACACACACACACACACACACACACACACACACACACCATACGTATATATATACATACATATGCACAAATACTGATACACATGCATGCACATACATACATACAGCCATACATACATAAATACGTACATGCATACATAAATACACACGCATACACATGACGGTAATCTCTACAACTGTGCCTCTACTAAATCTCTTATACCTTCAGGAAAAACGCTTTAAGTGGAGAGAGAGAGAGAGAGAGAGAGAGAGAGAGAGAGAGAGAGAGAGAGAGAGAGAGAGAGAGAATAATAATAAATAATTTTTTATCACATACTTGACAACAGCAGTAAAGAGTAATGGCCTTGTAAGTGGGAGAAAATCATTTAAAGTGATAGAATGAGAGACTGACTAGGAGAGAGAGAGAGAGAAAGAGAGAGAGTGTGTGTGTGTGTGTGTGTGTGTGTGTGAGAGAGAGAGAGAGAGAGAGAGAGAGAGAGAGTGAGGTGGAGGGGGAGGAAGGGAGGGGATGGGGGAGACAATAGTAGTGGGTCATATGGAGAGGATGGAGAATGAGAGACTGACTAGGAGAGTGTGAGGGAGGTGGAGGGAGAGGAGAAATGGAGAGGAGGAAGGGGAGTGATCCATGTAAAGAGGATAGAGAATGAGAGACTGACAAGGAGAGTTTGAATGATGAGGGGGAGGGGAAGACTTAATCGTAATGGTACTAATTCTCTCTCTCTCTCTCTCTGGCCAGATGCCCTAATCCCGTATGGGGTGACCACAGACAAATCGCCTCCGTGTTGCCCAGTCCCTTACCATTTCGTTGTCCTACCACGACTTATAGCCCTCTCTCCCATACACCTCTCTACTCCATCCCTCCATCTCATCCTCGGTCTCCCCCTCCATCTCCCCCCACCTCCACCTCACACATACTCTCCCAGTTAGTCTCTCACTCTCCCCCACACTTCCTTCTCTCATACACCTCTCCACTCCATCCCTCCATCTCATCCTTAGTCTCCCCCTCCCTCCCCTCGCCTCCATCTCATACTCTCCTAGTCAGTCTCTCACTCTATCCCCCCAGCTTACACCCCCCTCTCTCATATACCTCTCCACTCCGTCCCTACATCTCATCCTCGGTCGCCCCCTCCCTCTGCCCCCTCCACCTCACTGACATACACTACTTATTCTCAGCTTTCAAGTGTAAATAAACCGCTGAGAAAATAAATACAGAATAAAATCTATCTAAATCAGTTATTCTTAGCTGGCAAGTGTAAATAATGAAGGAAAAAGAAAAATAATGGAGAAGAAATAAAAATAATGGAGAAAATAAAAATAATGGAGAAAAAATAAAAATAATGGAGAAAAAATAAAAATAATGGAGGAAAAATAAAAATAATGGAGGAAAAAATAAAAATAATGGAGGAAAAATAAAAATAATGGAGGAAAAATAAAAATAATGGAGAAAAATAAAAATAATGGAGAAAAAAATAAAAATAATGGAGGAAAAATAAAAATAATGGGAAAAAATAATAATAATGAAAAAAAAATAATGGAGAAAAATAAAAATAATGAAAAAAAAATAATGGAGAAAAATAAAAATAATGGAGAAAGAATTAAAATAATGGAGAAAAAATAAAAATAATGAAAAAATAAAGATAATGGAGAAAAAATAAAAATAAAGAAAAAATAATGGAGAAAAAATAAAAATAATGGAGAAAAAATAAAAGTAATGGGGAAAAATAAAAATAATGAAGAAAAAAATAATGGAGAAAAATAAAAATAATGGAGAAAAAAATAAAAATAATGGAGAAAAATAAAAATAATGGAGAAAAATAAAAATGAAAAAATATTAGAAAAATAAAAATAATGGAGAAAAAAATAAAAATAATGGAGAAAAAATAATAATAATGGAGAAAAAATGAAGAAAAATAAAAGTAATGGAGAAAAAATAATAATAATGGAGAAAAAATGAATAAAAATAAAAATAATGGAGAAAAAATAAAAATAATGGAGAAAAAATGGAAAAAATAAAAATAATGGAGAAAAAATGGAAAAAATAAAAATAATGGAGAAAAAATAAAGAATACGTAATGAAGGCTTTCAAGTGTAAATAGTTGGGAAAACTGTAAAATCTATCTGAACCACGTATTCCCAGCTGTCAAGGGTAAATAATAAGTTAATAAATAAGTGAAATAAGTAAGATGCCAGTAAGGCTCACTAATAAATAAGTAAATAAAAAAGTAAATAAGATGTCTATAAGGCTCACTAATAAATAAATAAAGAAATAAATAAGATGTCAGTAAGGCTCGCTAATATATAAATAAATAAATAAATAAGATGTCAGTAAGGCCCACTAATAAATAGAACAAATAAATGACGTCAGTAAGGCTCATAAATAAATAAATATATAAGATGTCACTAAAACTCATAAATAAATAAATAAATAAGATGTCAGTAAGGCCCACTAATAAATAGAACAAATAAATGACGTCAGTAAGGCTCATAAATAAAGAAATAAATAAGGTTCAGTAAGGCTCAGTATTAATAAATAAATAAATAGATAAATATAAATGTGTGTCAGTGGAGCCAAATACTGCAGCGCTCGTGTCCCCCGTAGCGAGGCGGAGGTTAAATAAAACGCTAATAAGTAAATGAAATAAATAAATAAGGTGTCAGTAAGGCTCACTAATAAATAAATAGAAATAAATAAGGTGTCAGTAAGGCTCACTAATAAATAAATAAATATAAATGTGTGTCAGTGGAGCCAAACACCGTATAGGGCTCGTGTCCCCCGTAGCGAGGCGGAGGAATGCTGTGGTGCGCGGGAACTCTGGCAATGTCATTATCCAACCCTGCTTGTGGCGTCACCTTCACCACCCTCTCTCCTCTCCTCTCCTCCTCTCTTCCTTCCTCACCCACACCTTTTTACGCGCCATTTTCAACCCTCTTAAGGATATTTCTGTATTTTTTTAGTTGTTTTTAGCCACAGGATCAACGCTGATCTCAATGTGTTTCTCCTAACGCTTCCTGTCATTCTAAATCCACACCACAACGCTCCTTCACTTCCCATGTGGAGAGGATGGAGAGTGAGAGACTGACGAGGAGTGTATGTCGGTGAGGTGGAGGGGGGAGAGGGAGGGGGAGGCCAAGGATGAGATGGAGGTATGCATGGAGAGGTATATGAGAGAGGGAGGTGTGAGCTGGGAGCGGGGCAGTGAAATGGCGGGGGACAGGGCGACATGGAGGCGATTTGTTTGTGGCCACCCCGAACGGGATTGAGGCGTCTGGCAATAGATAGATAGATAGATTTTGTAGGTCTCTCCATTATTTCTATATATTTCTGGATTCCCATTTATTATTATGCATTTATCTTCTTTATTTCTTTTGTATTTTTATATTCCTCCATTCTCACTTATTTTATTTCTCTCTCTCTCTCTCTCTTTCTCTCTCTCTCTCCCCGTCATATTTTCCTGGAGCAATTTAAATGCCTTTCACCTAAGCCTTGTGAACATTATACAACTGCATACCGCCAGAGGGAGGGGGAGGCTACGTTAACACCTTTTCTTTAGCGATTTATTTTGTGTTGCTTCTTGTTTTTTTGTTTTTGTTTTTTGTTTTTTTAAGCTACAAAATACATCTTCATATCGGTAGAGAGGGAGAGAGAGGGGAGGGGGGAGGCTACATTAACACCTTTTCTTTAGCGATTTATTTTGTGTGTTGCTTCTTAGTGTTTTCTTTTAAGTTACGTAATACAAATTCATACTACCAAAGAGAGCCCTGGGGGAGGCCTGGATTTGGGAGGCTACCTTTGCACCTTTTCCTCAGCGATTTATTTTGTATATATAATGACGGGTAGGAAAGGCCATATTCTTGTCGGGTAAGAAAGCTTCCTAACACCTCTTCTTTAGTGATTTATTTTTGGATCTGGCTTGTTGCTATCAGTTTTTTACATGTGTATGCAGAGTATGGCGATAATAGAATGATTGAAGCAATATATAAGATATTACCGTATACTAAGAGAAATAAATCGCTGAGGAAGAGGTGTTGGAAGGTGTGTTGGAGAGGGTGGCGCTGGATTAGGGACCTTTAGGGTATAGTGATGGTGCTTTACTACCCACACTTCCCTTTGTACCCTACCCTTGCCCTTGACCCCTGTACCCCACCCCTGCCTCCTTTCAGCCCTTCCCTTTGCATTCCCTGTCCCTTTATGCCCCCCCCTTTCTCCTTTCCTTTCTCCCCTCCCCTCCCCCTAACCTCCCTTTTTCCCTTCCCTTTGCATCCCCTGTCCTTCTATCCCCTCTTCCTCCTTTTCTTTCTCCCATCCTATGCCCCTATCCTCCCTTCATCCCTTCCCTTTGCATACCTCTTTCCTTTATCCCATCCCTTCCACCTTTTCTATCCTTCTCCCGCCCCTGTCCCTTACCCCTGCCTCTCAGTGCCCCTATCCTACCCTCATCCCTACCCCTTATCCCTCCCTTCCGTCTCTTTCACCTCCTCCCCTATATACGATTCCCTGTCCTTTCCCTCTCCCAAATCCCCTACCTTTCCCTCCCCCTTCAGCTCTCCACTCTTCCCCTATCTTTCTTTTGCACCCTTTCCCTCTCTCCTCTCCCTCCCCTCCCCTCCCCTCCCCTTCCCTTCCCTTCCCTTCTCTTCCGCTAACCTCCCCTCCTCTTCCCTCCACCCCTCCCCTCCTCGCCCACAGACCTCCATAAAGATAAGGCGTGTATTCGTTCGGGCGTGGGTCATCGTTGCACGTCTGTATAAGTTATTTTACTCTTGTTACACCTTAATTTGGCCAGGGGTTGTAAAGACAGTGATTGGAGAAGTGTTTTGACCAGTAACCAAGGAGACTCGTTCCTGTTTCGTGTTGTATAGTGCAATTGTTCTTACCTGACGAAAATTCCAGACCACTCTAGCTCAGTTGATGGCCAGGTGTCATTTCACGACAGCGGGAAAAAAACTGTATATCGTATTTTAGTCAATTAACCTAACAAGCCCCACACGTGCAGCGTACAGTAACATGTAAAGGACGTGATAGTCTGAAGGGAATTACACAGAGATCAGGTGGGCTGACACACACGTATTAGTGCTGGGCTGAGGGTTGGGGCAGTACTTCCAATCACCCACAAATTATTATTAAGGTGTTCTTCCTACGTGTCAAGTGGGGTTGGTGGAGGATTAGTGCCCCTCCCTGTAAAACAATTAACTCTAAGCCCTTGGCCACCCTGTTTGGGATACATGGCGTCTGGCAATGAATGAATGAAACTAATAGCCTAATTCTCACTGATTTCGTCATTGTCATATAACTACAGTATGTTTTTCACTACTATCATCATGAACATTATCTGTCCCAACAATCACCATAG
>NC_136993.1:1538096-1635596 GCF_032717465.1 Coenobita brevimanus | reverse complement strand
CCAGTACTAACATCTCCCCACCACTTAAACTCGCTTCATTGCACAATTGCCTTCCTTCCCACATACATCTTAATAAACACTAGATTGCTAAATAACTCGTACATTTTTAACAATTTAAAGGACTGTTATATCTGCGTTTGTGTAATTCGTTGAGCGTCATTGAGAGAGGCAAATGGGAATGTTATGTTGATATTCTGGTACTAATGGATCACTTGGCTGGATATGCTTTGATGTTAGATAGTATATAGTGTGCTTCTCCTCCTCCTCCTTCTATTATTACTACTACTACTACTATGTCTTTCTCATATATATATCGTCAGGCGGTAGCAAAAGAAAATATATGTAAAGACATTTGTGTAGTGTGAGGGTTAATGAAGACACAATGGGTCGGATTAGGTCGTTAGTACTGCAGTTGTGGGTAGTTATAAAAACACGAGTGCTTGTTTAAAGTCTGGCTGGGTGTGTGGGGTAGGAGGGAGAGGGAGAGGAAGAAGGATGGGGATAATGGGTGCGGATGAGGGATGGGGGGAGAGGGTGTGGGGCGGAGGGAGGGACAAGAAGGGAGATGGAATGAGGTGGTGGTAAAGGGAAAGGGAATGAAAAAGAGGGAGGGGAGGGGAAAAGGGGAGAGGGAGGGAGGGAGGGGTAGAATGATAGGGAGATAAGGAGTGGGAGGGGAGGGAAAGGGGATGAGGGTGAAGGAGGGGAAGAGGGAGAGAGGAGGGAGGGGGAAGAGGGAATGGGTGGTGATGGTGGAGGGGGTAATGAAGACAGAAAGGATTCAACAAGGTTATTATTACAGAGCTGAGGGTGATTTTAATGTACAGTGGAGTTCAAGGACTGGTGTGTGTGGGGATGGAGGGATAGGGAAGAGAGAGAAACAGGGGAGGGGGAGGAGGGAGAATATGAGTGGGAATGGGGAGTGTGGGGAGAGGATGGATGGGAGGATAGGGAGGGGAAGGGGGAGAGGGAAGAGAGAGAGAGAGGGGGGGGGATTGGAGGGAGAATAGATGAGTGGGAATGGGGAGTGTGGGGAGAGGGTGGATGGGAGGATAGGGAGGGGAAGGGGGAGAGGGGCAAGGAGACAAGAGAATGGTATACAAACTCGCAATTAAGTATGAGTTTGTGTGTATATCCTCAGTCTTAATTTATTTATTTACCCATTTTCTTTCCATCTTTTAACGTGGGAGTAAGACTTTTGACGATGATGATGATGATGATGATGACGGTGGTGCAGATGATAATGATGATGATAATAATGGTGATGGTGCTGATGATAATAATGATGATGATGCCGATGATGATAATGATGTTATTGGTGATGGTGGTGCTGCTGCTGATGATGGTGATGATGATGATGATGATGCTGTACCTTTTCTCATATTTTTCCTGTACAATCCAGGGCGGGTGCGTGTCGGCGGGAGGCAGGCACAGGTACAGGCCCCACCAGCAGCCACTGATAGCATGCCGGGGCCTCCACCTCTCATCCAGGCCGCTGTGGGTGGGGGGGCGTCACTCCCCTCGCCCCTCTACACACACCCCACGCCCTTCTACACACACCCCATGCCCCCCGCCCCCCGTGAGGCCCTCCTGCACTACAGCTTCCCCTCCGAGGCTGATACCTTGGCCTACGTAGACGCCCTGAAGCACTCTGACCTCAGTGATTGGAGGTCGCTGCAGGAGGTGAGATGTGGCGCTGGACCTTTACACTCTAACCTGGCCTAAACCTGCCACCTCCCCGTCTTGAACGCTGAGTTGTAACGGTAGATTAGTAGCAGTAATAGAAGAAGTAGTAGTAGTAGTAACAGTTGTAATAGTAGTAGTAGTAATAGTATCAGTAGTAGTAGATAGCAGCTAGTTGCAGTAATAGTAGTAGAAGAATTAGTATTATTTTGTTCTCATTTTATTGTTTCATCTGTTCCTTTAACAACATAATTTATATACTTATTTAATTACTTATTTATCTAGTTATTCATTCCTTCATTCCTTCACTCATTACTCCATCAGGTGGCAGCCAGGGCGGGGGCTGGGTCGTGTTCCGGGGCGGTCACCACGTCAGTGCTAACAGCCTTGTACCTCCTGGGCCTCTTCAACCTGTGTGTCGCATCCCCGGCCTCCTGCTGCGTCCCCCCGCCTTCCTCACGCAGAAGGCGACGAAGGTGGGATTATTTTACCCTTATTTTTTCTCTTTCCTTATTTTTTTACTCTTTTCTTAGTCTTTCCTTATTTTTTTTACTCTTTTCCTAGTATTTTCTTATTTTTTTACTCTTTTCTTAGTCTTTCCTTATTTTTTTACTCTTTTCTTAGTCTTTCCTTATTTTTTTACTCTTTTCTTAGTCTTTCCTTATTTTCTTTACTCTTTTCTTAGTCTTTCCTGATTTTTTTACTCTTTTCTTAGTCTTTCCTTATTTTTTTTACTCTTTTCTTAGTCTTTCCTTATTTTCTTTACTCTTTTCTTAGTCTTTCCTTATTTTTTTTTACTCTTTTCTTAGTCTTTCCTTATTTTTTTACTCTTTTCTTAGTCTTTCCTTATTTTTTTACTCTTTTTCTAGTATTTTCTTATTTTTTAACTCTTTTCTTACTCTTCTTACTCTTTTCTTATTTTTTCTTACTCTTTTCTTAGTCTTTTCTGATTTTTTCTCTATCTTTTCTTATTTTTTCCTAGTATTTTCTTATCCCCGGCCTCCTGCTGCGTCCCCCCCGCCTTCCTCACGCAGAAGGCGACGAAGGTGACACTATGTTACCCTCATTTTCTTACTTTTTCTTAGTCTTTTCTTATTTTTTCTTATCATTTTCTTATTCCCGGCCTTGTGTTGCGTTCCTCCGCCTTCCATACTCTAACTGCCCACTGATGCCCCGTCCCACCTACAGTGTAATCCATCAGGCCTTCAATCATGCCCGCTGATCTCCTTCTTATGCCACTTGACCTCTCCACACTGATGCCCTTCTATGCCCACTAATGCCCCCCTGTGCCCCAGAATGCCCCGTTAATGCCCTCCTATGCCCCAGAATGCCCTACTGATGCCCTCCTATGCCCCCAGAATGCCCACTGATGCCCTCCTATGCTCCCTATGCCCCCAGAATGCCCACTAATGCCCTCCTATGCCCCCAGAATGCCCTACTGATGCCCTCCTATGCTCCCTATGCCTCCAGAATGCCCACTAATGCCCTCCTATGCCCCCAGAATGCCCACTAATGCCCTCCTATGCCCCCAGATGCCCACTAATGCCCTTCTTGATCCATCCCCTCTTCCCACGTCCTCTGTCCTCTCCCATGCCCCACAGAATGCCCACTAATGCCCTCCTATGCCCCCAAAAATGCCCTCTGATGCCCCCTTGTGCCCCCTACAGCGTGGATCCTACTCTACCGCCCCTGCTGACCCACCTGCAATATAATCTCTCCAGCCTGTCCTTGGAGCAGTTCAGCGCCCTTCCCCACGTCACCACTCCCGAAGGCGGCCGGGTTCCTCTCCATATATCAGTGGTGGAACAGGTGAGAGAGAGAGAGAGAGAGAGAGAGAGAGACAGACAGACAGAGACAGAGAGAAAGAGAGAGAATGTGTATAGGAAGCAGTGAAGGTTTGAGTTGATTTGGGAAGTGATTGATTGATCTGTGTGGTGGAGCAAGTGAGAGGGTGAGGAGATAGATAGATAGATAGACAGATAGAGGGTAGTGATAGGTAGATAGATAGATAGATAGTTAGACAGATAGGTAGGTAGAGAGATACAGATAGATAGGTAGGTAGTCAGATCACTTGCTAAAACCGCCTCAAAGAAACTTGGATTATTGTACAGAGTCCGTAACTTCTTCACTGACGAGCAGTTAGCTATAATTTATAAGAGTCATGTGCGCTCTCAGCTTGAATATTGCTCACCCTTGTGGAATGGTTGTGGAGAGGTTGCATTAAGACAACTAGACAAAATTCAGAATAAAGCTGTTAGAATCATTAACAACCCTGCCATTACATATAAACTACCTCCCCTGCAAGTAAGAAGGAATGTTGCCTCCCTTGCATTATTTTACAGATATTTTTATGGCAAATGCTCAGACGAAGTTGCGTCCATGGTGCCACCTCTCCATGCCTTCCCTCGTGCTACACGGGCATCTGGTAGCGCTCATGACTGGAATGTCACTCAACCATATTGCAGAACTTCTGCCTATCAGAATTCTTCCATTCCCCGAACTGCATCTCTCTGGAACTCGCTTCCCCAGAGTTGTTTTCCTCCAAATTTCAACCCACAACTGTTCAAGTCTAACTGTTACAGATATTTTATGAATGGACGACACCAGTAATCTGGTGTATGGATTATTTTTTTTTCCCCATTTGTTTTTCCTTCCTCCGTTCTGCTATTAAAAAAAAAAAAAAAAAAAAAGATAGACAGATAGGTAGATAGACAAATAGATAGGTAGGTAGGTAGATAGATAGATAGATAGATAGATGATAGACTTAGGTAGGTAGAGAGATAGACAGATAGATAGGTAGGTAGGTAGATAGATAGATAGATGGATGATAGAGGTAGATAGATAGATAGGTAGATTGATTGATGGATGGATGGATGGACAGAGGTGCTCAAAGGTGATATTATGAAGCTGATGATGGTGATGATAATAATAATAATATAATAATAATAAGAATAACAGAAGTAGTAGTAGTAATAACAGTAATAATAATAATAATAATAATATGAGCAAACAGTTAATCTCCTCACCCAAACCATCCCTCTTACCCACACCCTAATCCTCCACCACTACACCCACACCCTAATTCTCCACCACTACACCCAAACCAACCCTCTAACCCACACCCTGTATCTCCCCCACTACACCCACACCCTAACCCTCCCCCACTACACCCCAACCAACCCTCTAACCCACACCCTAATCACCACTACACCTCAAACCTGATCCTTCACCCCTACACCTCAACCAACCCTCTAACCCATACCCTAATCACCACTTCAGGTACGCAAACTATGGGACTCCAACCCACGTCTCCTGTCCTCTGTCTCCTGTTCGTCCCCCACAGAGGCGGTCCGCTCCTCGTTCATCTCCCTGAGTGGCGTGGCATCGGGGATCATCCTGGCATACAGCGTGGCACAGCTTAATCAATGCTACCCTGATCATGCCCCCAGCGCTGATTTACCCCATAAGATCTGGTACCTTAGACTTGTTATGTATGTCCTTAATCCTGTAACGGATGGCCACAAACAAATCACCTCCATGTCGCCCTGTCCCCTTGCCATTTCGCTGCCCTCCCCCATCATACACCCAACCTCTTTCATATACTTCTCTACTCCATTCATCCCATCCCTGGCCTCCCCCTCCACCTCACTCGCATTACACTCCTAGTCAGTCGCTCATTCCCCATCATCTCCACATGACCAGACAATCTCAATAGTATTCCTCCTAATGCTTTCAGTCACATCCACATAAACGCAAAACAGAATTATTTATGAAAGAAGTTATCTGCTCTTGGTTTATCATAAAGATGTTTTTTTTTTTTTTTTTTTAATGTGTCCGACTCTGAGCATAGGCTTCACAGCCTACACTCAAGGCCCAATAGTCCTCCTACATCCCATACACCTCTACATGTCACCACTTCGGCGCTAGCACCCACCGTCCATATTGAATACATATCAGGTCTGTCTCATACAGGACTGGTGTATTGGTATTAGCGGGGGTATTTTTACGACATGTCGGCGGGTCTTCTGGTAGATCAGTAAAGTTTGCTTTTCATGGAATTCAAATCCTTAAACTGTTCCCTGCCCCAGCGAGGATCTGAACCTGGGTCCGGTAGGACTGCAGGCCACCACTCTACCGATTGAGCCCACATACACTTTCCTAGTTAGTCTCTCATTCCCCATCGTTTCCACTTGGCCAGACAACCCTAATGCTTTCAGTCACATCCACATCAACACAAGATTAGTTATGAAGGAAATTATCTGCTTCTGGTTTATCATGACACATATACTCTCCTAGTCAGTCTCTCATTCTCATCCTGTCCACTTTGCCAAACCATCTAAAAAAAAAAAAATCTGCTGCGGTTTATCAAAAAATGTGTTAATCATTTTCTGAATTTTTCCCCAGGTTCTTCCCCATTCCCAAGACAGCCCGGACCCCACTGCCTCCCCCGATGCCCTCCCCACCACCCCCAGCATCCCAGCCTGTGCCAGTCCTCCCCAAGGAAATTCCAGTGTTAGGTGAGTTGGTACAGGGATGGAAGGAGGGTGAGTTGGTACAGGGATGGAAGGAGGGTGAGTTGGTACAGGGATGGAAGGAGGGTGAGTTGGTACAGGGAGGGAAGGAGGGTGAGTTGGTACAGGGATGGAAGGAGGGTGAGTAGGTACAAGTGGGATGGAAGGAGGGTGAGTAGGTACAAGTGGGATGGAAGGAGGGTGAGTTGGTACAGGGATGGAAGGAGGGTGAGTAGGTACAAGTGGGATGGAAGGAGGGTGAGTAGGTACAAGTGGGATGGAAGGAGGGTGAGTTGGTACAGGGATGGAAGGAGGGTGAGTAGGTACAAGTGGGATGGAAGGAGGGTTTCTATCTATCTGTCTATCTATCGTCAGACGCCATAATCCCATAAGGGGTGGCCGTTTGTCTTTGAGTTAGTTGTTTTACGGGGAGGGGCACTAACCCTACGCCAAGCCACATGTTGACATGGAGGGAAAAATGCATTCAAGCGTGTTAGAGCCTTCATAAACGATACGATACGATTAATCAGTATTTTCCTTACCAAAAAGAAGAGAAAGTTACAGACCTGTACTGGTGATGTATTGTGTATATTAGTGTGGTTATTAGACGGTTGGTTACAGTGGATTTTGGAGGGTACTACCATGAGAGTGAAATGTGCCTGGAAACATGGTATAATCCCTTTACCTTGACTTGGCCCAGTTTTTTTCCAGTTACAGCTTATTTCACGTAGCTCAGTGGTAGAATTAGCAGTTCAAGTCTATTTTTTTTATATTATGAACAGAGGACAATTGTAATCTAGTGAATGGAATTTGTTTTTAATTTGATTTCCTTCCTCTGTTTATTTTCTGTAAAAGAAAGAAAGAAAGAAAGAAAATCTGTCTCTCTGTCTGTCTATTTCTAACTCTGCCTCTCTTTCCCAGGTGATGATGAAAGCGAGGATGGGTGTGGAAGGGATGAAGTGTCTTTGGGTCGAGACAGCTGTGCGCCTCTCCTATCGTCACACCCCTGTCCTTACAAACACTGGGTCCTCCTCAACAGGGACACATATACGGTAAGACATGGTTGGTAATAGAGGCATACAGCCATCCATACACCTCAAATGGTAATACACTCATACATACACAACAGGGACACACATACACGGTAATGGTTGATAATACTCTACATGGATATAGAGGAATACACCCATACACACACTCCAGATAATACATACGCTTGTGATAATTACGTTGCCTCGTGTCATCTTGAACTGAGAATAGTAAGATCTAATATCCAAAGTAAATCACTAAGGAACAGGTATTACGCAGCCCTGATTTGTGTGTGTGTGTACGTACAGGGCGAGTGTGTACCCCGGCTGTGTGCGGATAACTTCGTGTACGTGGAATCGGACCAGATGTGTCACCATGTCAACGAGCCTGGCCTCTGTCCTGGCGAGAAGCGTTTGTACCTCACCGCCATTGGGACCGCTGTGTGTGACTGTCCCGAGGGTACGTAGTGCACCAGAACAATTGTACACTCTGTAACATTGTACTGTACACCCTCTACATCCCCTACCATTGTACTGTACACCCTCCCTCCCCCTCTCATGCACTTATCTCACTTCCAGAACCATTGTACACCCTATAACACCCCCTACCATTGTACTGTACACCCTCTACCATTGTACTGTACACCCTCTACCATTGTACTGTACACCCTCTATCATTGTACTGTACACCGTCAACCACTCACTTGTTTCCACACTGTCCAGGGTTTTTCAGTGATATATGCAGACTTTCTCATTAAGATAGCCACTCAAACATTAAATTTTCTCACCCTACACTCCAACAGCCTTGCACAATTATACCCATATATGAAGGTCAGGGTAGGAGTGGATCCCTTCCCTGGTTATGGTAGGTGGTGTTCGTTAATATTCAGTTGTCATTCATCTGTAGAACACCTTTGAACCTGTAAAATGTAGGAGGACTGCCCACGCTTGTCAGGCCTCTGCAAGTCAGCCTCCATAATGCACATACAAGGGTGGTCGGTGGGTGAACTGATTTACTGCCACTAGTTATTTTTGCATTGTACAGTATTATTTTCGTCTTGTATCTGTAATGTTAGTGTCTCGTCCACGCTGTTTTTGGTACATGCTGTTTTTCTATGTGGTGATGGTTGTGGTGATGATGATGATGGTGATGATGATGATATTTTCTGTAGGTATGTTCTCTGGTCCGGGTGACTCGTGCTACTACCTACACGAGGAAGCATACTGTCGTGAAGGATTAGTACTACAGTTTGAGAGATCCAGTAAAACCCTGGCCTGCCTGCCCGACCCTTGCCGCCCCGCCAACAGTCAGCTGTGGCCAGACGATCTGCCATACGCGCCAAACAAGGATGGCTATTGCTACCAGTTTAATGAGGTGGGATGCGCATTGCTAGACATTATTTATTTACAAGGTCATTTGTAATGTCAAATGTCATATCCTACTATTACACTGATTGGGAGGTACTGATGAGGAACCTGCACGTGGTGGCGCAGTGCACCCTGGGTGAAGCAGCTGCTGGGACCATGTGGCAGCCAAACCTCCTTATATTTCCCTGAACCATAATGTAGGAAGGAACTTGATCCGACCCTGGTGAGATGCTGTCTTCCACAAGAGGGCACTGGATCCCTGCACGGTGTATGTACTGTACTGTACTGTACCTGTAAGACGGCCCCACAGAAGCAGTTGCTTACTTGTGGTCGATGGGTCTGTTTGGCCAGATGGACTGAAGTTAAGCAACAACAACAACAATATCACCTGTCACGAATCCCTCTTTCACTCAGCGGTATGCATTCAGATGAAGTGAGGTGTGGCAAAGTGAGGCGAAATTAGAAAAATTGAAGTGAGGTAATGTCAGGTGTGATATGATGCAGTGAGATGAGATGAGATAGGGTGAAATTAGATCAGATGAACTGAGGCAAGTTTTGGTAAAGTGAGATGAAGTGAAATTAAATATGATCAGGTAGTATGACGATGAAGTAAGGCAGGATAAGACGAGATTTTGGCAAGTTATTTTCCAACGCTCCTCATGAGGCAACACAAGATTGGATGATGGATGGATGGATAAAGTTAAATGATAAATACCTGTACTATAACATGGATAAAGTTAACTAATGAATACCTGTACTATAACATGGATAAAGTTAACTAATAAATACCTGTACTATAATATGAACAAAGTTAACTAATAAATACCTGTACTATAATATGGACAAAGTTAACTAATAAATACCTCCTGTACTTTAATACTATCCATTCACAGCAAAAGCCCTGCAAGCGAGGTCAGCGTTTTGGGTATGACACGGATCGGCTGGAGGCAACGTGTGTGTCGTTGATGGAAGCTGGCCTCTCCCGCCCTCGTAGATCCTTCATGTACCAGCAGATGTCCTTCCCAGCATCACAGGACCAGAAATACCACCATTACCAGGTGACTCATACGGTTTTGTGTTACTTCTCTCTCTCTCTCTCTCTCTCTCTCTCTCTCTCTCTCTCTCTCTCTCTCTCTCTCTTTCTCTAGTCAGATGCCTTAATCCCGTAAGGAGTAGCCACAAACAAATCATCTCCATATCGCCCAGTCCCATGCCAGTTCGCTGCCCTCCCCTTAGCTTACACCCCCTCTCTCACCTCTCTACTCCATCCCTCCATCTCATCCTCGGTCTCCCCCTCCACCTCACTCGCATACACTCCTAGTTAGTCTTTCATCTTTTTAGTTATGCCTAATTTTAGATAAGCATTTTATTTTTTCAACATAGTTCTTTTACCTGAACTTGGCCCAGATATTCGTCCGTTTGCTTCCTATTTAGTGTATATCAGTGGCAGAATAATGCAATACTGTAGCACTACATTCTTTCCAAGCACTTCTTCGTGACTAGTATAATTTTCTAATGTTAATCTCTTCCTTAAACTTCGCATTCAAGGTTGGGAGACGTCTATTTTAGGCCAAGTTAGAGTAAAACGAGTATAGAACTTTATTACAGTAGTTACTTTCACATTGTCACTCAAGAGGATATATTTTTTCGGCTACAGTATTTCAGTGCAGTGCCGGGTGTTTCATAAAGGCACACGCATGTTTTATGGCTATACTGATTAGCAGGTCCTTTGTTGCAATTTTTTTTTATGTCATATATGCAGTGCTGTGTAAAATAGGATGCGGTTTAGGTGTTTCATTCAGGCAACACAGATGATTTATTAACCCAAGAAAAATCTGCTTCCTCTTCCATCCACGTCTCCTCCCCTTTTTCTTCTTCCTCCGTCCCCTGCCCTTCTTCCTGGCCTCACATCTCCTGGATTCCCATGCAGAATGTTATGTATTGTGCTCAGGCAAATGTTTAAAAGTTTAAAAAGAATGAAAAAAGAAATGTAATTGATGTTTTTATCTGAATTATCTGCTCCTGATATTTAAAAACAAAAGTGTAATAAAAAGATAATTAAAGTTGGCCATATCCGCTGGTGGTGTTGTCACAGGTGTCATACATCATCATGAACGGCACCACATGGGACCTGGAGGTGAAGGGTGTTAACCGAGCCAAACGGGACGTGTTGTCTCTGAAGGCAGGGGCGCCGCACTTCCTCGCATCAGGCCAACTCTCAGTCCCGTTCATCGATACGAGGGACATCCCAGCTGACCTCTTCCCACTAATGAGGTCTCGGCGCCCCAGGAGGAACTCACGTAGACGCACCAGAAGGGGGAACTCTCACAATGCCACCATCCCTGAATCCACCAGTGAGGAGGTTCTTGAAGGAAGTAAACACAGTCGATCAAGGAAACGCGGCCGCTCTAGAAATGAGTCAGGACACCCAAGGAGGAGCACGCATAGACACGCCAGACATAGGAATGTACAGGCTGGCAATGCCACATCTTCTGCTGTCAGTATAGACGAGGTTCTTGAAGGAAGTAAAGAGGGTCAGTCGAGAAATGAGCCACAGCATCCCAGGAGGAGCACACGTAAACGTGCAAGACACGGAAGCTCTCAGGCCAGCAGTGCCACTACTTCCACTGGTGTTACTGAAGAGGTTCTTGAAGAAAGTAAACATGAATCCCAAAACGAATCTAAGGGTGGAAGGGAGGCAGGGCAGCGAGCGAGGAGGAGAGGGCGAGGCAGAAAGGCTGGAGGAACATCAGGGAGGGACCTAACCCAAACTTCGCCTCTCAACACCACACTCCCGCACCACATTCGCCACCAAAACTCCTCGGCCATTGTCAAGGTGAGTCCAAGGGTTGTGTTCTTTGTACTTCAGGAGAATTGTTCTTTTAGGTTTAGGAGGTTTCCCCAGGACCTCTTCCTTGTCGGTTAATCCAATCCTGAGAAAAGTATTGGATTCATAATTTTCCTAGTTTAACGGTGTAATTTAAAATATTTTCAAAGGTAGGCTTTTGTGTCCTCTATTGACGTAGTGCATTGGCCGTGTTGCTTGCAGAGTTTTTTTTTATTTTATTTTTGAATTTAGATGCCTGCTGATCTAGTGAGTAAAGGTGCTCCAGGTGTCACCCATAAGAATCTTCTTGAGGGATGGTGGGGTGCTATTGTTTACATCCCGCCACTCAAGGGAAGACATTTGGCCACTCTTGCTTTAAATGCTTGCAATGAGTAGTCCTGCCCTGAGCTCGTATTCTCCTGCAGGGGCAATACTGGATTGGAAAAGAAAATCAACTGGATGTACTGAATTTAGATGGTTATATTAGGCCGTGGGAGGAACCGCTATAAGACTGAACTGTGGCTTTGAGCTTGATAACTAGCCATACAAACATCACTCTTAGGTAGGAAACATTCAGCCACAATTAGATAGTCACAGGTCAAACTGAAAGTCTCACATTGCTCTCACCGACAAGGAGAGTATGTTTTCACCCCAGTTTGCTTGTTTGTTTGTTAGTTTGATTGTCTGTTAGCAGGATTACTGAAAAACTAAAAGAGAGATTTGGACCAAATTTGGTGGGTAGATAGCCCATGTTCCAGGGAACAGTCAGTTAACTTTTGGGACCAATTAGGATCGTATTACAAATTCTGGACCCGGAAAACATTTTCTGTTAAACCTTAATCACTGATGAGAAAACCTAACCCATTATGAGGAGTGGTTTGGAAATTACGTTGTCCTTGTCAGAGAGATGCGCTCCACTGAGTGTCCCTCTAGTTTCGGATATTATTTTCATTCATTCATTCATCATCCAATCGTATGTTGCCCCATGAGGAGCGTAGGAGTTCTGATGTTAGTACATGTCTTAAATTTATTTTTTCTCAACAGTTTCGCGCAGCTGCTTGGAAGTAATTAGCTGGTTTTGATACTTGTCTTAGCTTCCTGTCCATAGAAAACATCAGCTGTACGATGGCTAACCCCAGTACTGTACAGGGATTCCTTGAGAGGAAATATGGCGTCATGTCATTCAGTTTGAACTGATGTGATCTGAGGTGAATGATCGCTGGCATCACTCCTCAATAGTCTTAATTTTAGAGGAAAATGGGCATGACAGTAATAATACTGACTGATATATGGTTCATGTGATTAGGTTACGCCCATGCACTAGTTTTTCGCATGACATTCACTGATATACTCATCTGCTCCTTCCCTCGTCTCCTTCCTTCTGACCTGGTAGCCTCACCCCACAGTGTTTATTTTTTCCTATTAATCTGATCAGTACTAAAAGTCAGGTGCAGGCATAATATTAATCTGTCTTTCCATTCCTCATCCAGGCCCTTCCCTCCCGCGTAAAATGTGTTGGGGATATTAAGGATAATTGAAGCTACAACAGTATCAGTTTATTTCTCTCTATATAGCCTGGTGCCTTGAATCGGAAGGGGTGGCCACGGACATGTTACTTCCTTATCACCCTGTCCACCATCTTGTTACCCTACCTTCACCTCATACCACCATCATTCATATACACAAATACATACCTCCTCCTCATCCTTGGTCTCCTTTTTCCCTTCTACCCCTCCACTACACTAATCCAGTAATAAATTTTTTCAGATAATCAAATCACGTTGGAAACTTTATCAACAGGTGAACCAGTCCGGGGCCAGTGATCCTGTAGTGGTAGAACAGACGCCATCGACGGTCAGGAGTAGAGGCAGCGGCAGACAGCATGAATCCCGGGGACGCAAGGCCAGGAAGAAGGGCAGGGGGCGCAGGAAGAAGAAAGGCCGAAGGAGGAGGAAGAAGAAAAAGGGGAGGAGACGTGGACGGAAGAGAAAGCAGAGACCTGAAACTCACAGAAATGCCACCGGTACGAGAGGGAAGAAGAGGCGGAAGAACCCTAAGCTGCCCGTCCGCGTACCAACCGTCCTCCCTCCAACGCAGTCTGGTGGTGTGGGGGATGTGTCTGGGGGGAACGGCACCAGTAACCAAACAATACAGGAAAAGGTAGATGAAACAAGCGAGGATGATGATGATGGTGATGAAGACGACCAGCAACTGTCCTCCTCCTCAGAAATGTCACTTCCTAAATACCTCCGACATAGAGACCGTAGGCAGTTGGGTGATGGAGGGGGAATAATACAAGCCCCCCTGCTCAGTGCCTGTAAACCCGGAGCCAAGAGGGACTACAATTACAAGTGCCGACCCAGGTTTATACCCCAGGGGAGGGACAGGAGACTTACGCTGGGTACAGTAGTGGGCCCTCGCAGACCAACCATCACATGCCCGCGCGTAAGTTACTATATTCTGTTTACACTGACTTGTTACCCCGTCTCCATTTTAAATACTGAGTTGTGACAATAGATTAGCACTAGAACTGTATGGTAAGCACCACAAGATGTCACTCTGACTGGCTCCTGTTGTTCCTTTGCCTCAAGCTGTCTGGTTGAGTAGACCCATTAACCACAAGCAAGCAACTGCCTTCGTGTGGCTGACAGCAAGGGTCTTGCCAGGGTCGGAACAGGATCCTTCCACATGGCGAGGTGCAGGGAGGAGGCATAACACCCAAAAGGATGAGTTGTGTATAGGAGATGTGTATGAGTTGCAGTAGTCTCAGCCTGGTCTTTGACTACTGTATGAGTAGTAGTAGTCTCAGCCCAGACTTTGCTTGGAAAATGTGGGAGAGTTCCCTGCCTGGGAATGCGGTGAAATGTGTTTATGTACAAGAGTTTGTGGGTACGAGAGGAATGTTGGCCAGGAAGAAAGCTTCCCCTATCCACTTCATTCAAACTATATTTCCCTCTTTTTATTTCTGATGATGATGATGATGATGAACACCTCTTTCCAGGGCACCCGGCTGGACCCCCGAGGCAAGTGTCAGCTGGTGGGTTGAAGAGATGGCAGCCAGACCTCACCATCTATAGGAAGGAAGGCACACACACCACCCTGCCTCACCCTACTTCGCCCTCACGTTACCCTTGCATCTCCTTCACATCACCCTTCCTCCTTCCTCACCTCACATCATCCTGTCTCGCTAACACACGACCTGCTTCACTTTAATCCCACTACACCCTGCTCCTCTCTCACCTTTTCATACTTTGCTTCACCCTGCCTCACACTTCGCACTGCTTTGCTCCATCCTCACAACACCCTGCCTCACCGTCATTTCTTCACCTTCACCCTGCCTCACACTATCGCTTTCCACTCTCGCATCCCTGCTTCACCCTCACACCATCCTTTTTCTCTTTCTCACGGCTGCGGTCTCCCTCCACTCCACCAACACCCTGCCTCACACCACCCTGCTCCACTCTTATATTACCCTGCCACACTTCACTCCAGCCTCACCCTACTCCATTTTTCTCACACACTAATTCATTGGTGGTGCTGGCCATGTGAGGACCTGCTATTGAAGTTATACCTCAGATCGTGGCAAGGAAAGCTATCATTAAGGGTCCTATTTTCATCACCGTGGGGGCTGTCTGGTGCCTCTTCCTTAATTTTATTATACGAACTACCCCTCAGACGAGGAGCCGATACGTGGTGCCGCAGTGCACCCTGGTTGAGTCACCTGCAGCATCCACCCAGGAGCCAGACCTTCTCATATTTCCTTGCACCTCTAGGGGGTACTTTATCCCTACATGGTGTACTGTGCTGTACTTGTAGGCGGCCCCACATAAGCAGTTACTTACCTGGAGTCGACGAATCTGGGTATTTTGCTTAATGCTGTTTATTTCCTTTAATTATTCATAACGTTTTTAGAAATAACAGTGAATATTAACATACCAGATACAGAATTAAATATGTAAGGAAGAATTGCTAGAAAGCTCCCTGAGGTGACCAGAATATGACCCTGTGACAATGAAAGCACCAGCAAAGGAAGGAGAGGACAGAGGAAAACGTAAATGGTGTGGATGTGACGGTTGTGCTTAAGTGACAATCGGTGGGCGTCACAGATATAAGGAAGGACGTGGAACGAAAATATTAATACGAAAAAAAGCAAAATAAAAATAAAAACTCTGGACCAAGCGCTCTACTGAGTTAGTGTTCATTCCCATATTGTTTAATTTGGTGTCGGAGAGGGACGCCTTCATGTGGTGGCACCGATAACACTGGATGATGGAGCTGCCCGGTCATACAAACGTCCTTCGGGTCCCTTCCCTATCCCTCAGAGAAGGATGGTGTGCTGCAGGATAGGGGGGCAGCGTCAACCTGTAGTCCACTGCGTTCACATTCAGATGAACCTGAGGCCAGATCTACTACAACTAGTTCAATTTCGGAGTTCCCATATTTCCGACAGACTGAGCATATGGCTGTGAATTTCAGAAGGAAAAATTATCAAGAGAACTCAGAATTTTATGGGCAAAGAAGCGGCAACTACATACCGTATAAGCGAATGTAACAAACAAGAAGAGCACTCCTTGACAAACCTCAGTAGCTTTTTAAACGGTCAAATTAAGACATTTGTGTAGTGTACTGTGCGTTGGTGTATAAACTATGTGTCGAAAGTGATTTTTTTTAACTCTCCTGTTTGCTTTTGCTGTATAACTGCCATATTACCAAATATTTATTCTGAAATAATGTGTTTTAATACTAAATAAGTGTCTGTCATCTCTTTAGCATTAGGAGATATTGTTTTTTAACAACTCTTCCTCAGTGATTGGTATCCTCTCTTACCTAACTGAGGGTGCTGGAGAGGGACGCCTTACCTAGTGGCACTGATATAACCAGGTGTTTTAATACGGAATCAGTGGCTGTTAGCTCTGGCTTTAGGAGATTTTGTAACAACTGTTCCTCAGTGATTGGTATCCTTTCCTACATTATTGATGGTGCCGGAGAGGAATGTCTTTATGTAGTGGCACTGATATATAACTGGGCAGTAAAGTGTGGCTACAGGCTTGTTAAGTAGTCACAGTCAGTTCCTTACATCTCAACAAGTGGGTTGGCGGAGGGTTAGTGCCCCTCCTGTTAAACCACTAACTCAAAGACAAACTGCCACCTCTTACTGTATTATGTCGTCTGGCTATAGATAGATAGATCACTCTTAGGCAGGGAACATTGAACCACAAGTACTGTACAATGAATTAGAGTGGAAGCTCTGACCCACTCGTTGTTAAAAATCATGTATCACATTTTATATCTTTTCCCCCCCAAGTTAACACCAACAGTTAGCTGGTTTTGGCACTTGGCACTGCTTCCAGTCCATAGAAAACACCAGCTGTATCATGGCAACCTCAGTGGGTGTTGCAGAGGAAGTGTGACATTTTTTATGTATGTGTGTAATTACGAGTATAATGCTGTCTTCTGATAATTGACTGCCATGAACACTTATTTAACAGAATAATTTGGTAAGATCCTGTATGAAACCAAAGCATTACGGTAGATCTTTTGATTATTTTATACTGAGCTGAATGCATTATTGTTACTGGACACATAAATATTTGTATATCATTACCATTATTGTTGTCGTCGTCGTCGTCACCGTCATCATCATCATCATCATCACCAACATCATCATCATCATCATCATCTTCATCATCATCAGCCATTATTCCCCTGCATTCATAGGGTGATGCAAGATCAAGAAACAAAACATGCCATGATGTCAAAGAATCATTCCACAAGCATCACTAGATAAAAAGGAAAAATGTTTCAATAAAGGTCAAAAGTAGAAATAAATCATAAGTGTTACACATATTTATGAACAGTTTGATATGTGATTTATTTATTATTTGGCTGGATAGAATTTTGAAGTGGGTGCACTGTGTTGTTCTAGTTGTGGGTGGTAATTTGTAAGGAAGAGAATATTTTAAATACTGTCTATTGTATATCCAGATTTAATGATGCTGGCAGCTGGAGAGGGACGCCTTCATGTGGTGGCACTGATATAACCAGATGGATTCACTGCCCATTTATACAAACGTCCCTCGAATCCCTCACCATCCCCTAGGACAGTGATTCTCAAACTATGGGTCGCGACCCGAAGGTGGGTCGCGAGAGTAATTATGATGGGTCGCAGGTACATAGTATAAGCCTAATGGTTTCAATGTACCGTATTTTGTTTATGTAACTGAAATTGTAATTATCCATAATATACTATTTGCATATTCATAATAACTACGATAGGCTATATACCGGTTACTCTCTCTCTCTCTCTCTCTCTCTCTCCGTTTTATTTATTACCCTGTGGGTCGCGAAATATTCCAAATAGGGTCACCGACGAAAAAGTTTGAGAACCGCTGCCCTAGGAAAAAGGTGGACTGCAAGAGAAGGACAACTCCAGCCTTCAGTCCACCGGGTTCATGCTTCAGACGAACCTGGGGCCACAACAGCAAAAACAACAAAATTTAAACCACAGTCTCGTCGTGTTACATCAAAATTTTGCCCAAAGAGATCATTAGAGAGACGACGATGACGAAGGGGAAATTTGAAGTGTAGTGGTTGGCGCCATTACAAAGATCCGTGTAGCAGTAGTACCCAGCCACCCATATCCTGTCTGTTCTCCCGTGGCTACTCAAGGTCAGTGCATTCCCCCAGAGCGCCAGAATCCTCTCTTCCTTCCCCAGGGCTGCCCGTCCGTAGTAGTGGTGGTTGTTGGTGTTGGTTAGGTAGCGAACTGTCACAACCCGACCGCCTGTGCAGGTGATAAAAGATGTATTTCCTACAGGTTTAAAGAAGTTATGAGTGACATTGTAGATTTCTGTTATACTTACATTGTGTGACGTATTGCTAAATCATATACGGTATTTGAAGAGGATGGAGAATGAGAAACTGAATAAGAGAGAGTATGTGAGTGAGGATCAGGAGGGCGAGATCAAGGATGAGGTGGAGGGATGGAGAGGAGAGAGATATATGAGAGACAGAGAGAGGAGTTTGTGGTCTAGGAGGGGAGCCCAACAGCGACGTGGAGGCGATTATCAATCCAACCCTACGGGATTAAGGCGTCTGGCAACAAATAGATAGATGGATAGAGTTAAGAGAGTATATGTAGTTAGTAGCTTACCAATGATGTATGTGAGGGTATAGCATGCAGCGGTGGGGGAGTGGTCAACGAACTGGGCCACCAGGGAGGGTTGGAAGGTAAGGCTGCAGGCGAGGTTGTTGGTGGTGGGATGGTAAGGAAGCCCTGGTTCAAACCCCCGACACCCGTAGCATCTAAGTCCCAACCCTGCAAGACATCATCACTGTACTCTTCGGCTTGTCATTCAATGGCAGAGTTATCTGGAGGTATTACTGCATCGAGTGAGTGGATGGTGGGCGCCATAAAAAAACAGTGTCTAAATTCCAACCCTACAACACAATACACCATCATATTACACTTAGGCCTACAGGTAAACCATTTCGCTTGTCACTTTGTGTAGTCATCTGAAGGTGCCTCTGTAGCAAGTGAGTGGATGATAGGCGCAGTACAACATAAAGACTACAGATATGTTTGCCTTTATAGGGAAAAAATGAATAAATATTTGAAATAAAATACGAACAGCAACTACACTCATGAAACTGTCATCACCTGATTGAAGATACACAGTTCTTTTTATGTTCTTTTCATTTTAACTTGTCCTAAAATTGTCCTTTATCTTCGATGCCGAGCTGTAACAAATGATTGGCATTAGAAGATGGTGCTAGTCACAGTCGTGTTATGGAATGGAAGTAGTGGGGAGTATTGTTTCATTTTATCAACCTGCAAAAGGACGAAAATCGAGGCCCAAGTTAAGATCTCTTCATAAATATGTGGCATGAACTAACCTTCGGGTATGAGAACTGAAGAAAATACCGCCATTAGCCAAAAATTCATGATGAGCCTTCAAGACGCCGCTGGACCGTCACCCTGTAAATTGCTATAGTTGCTTATGGAAACATTTGTCGAAAAATTAAAATGCTTTATAAACTATCTCCTGTAATCATGAAAGTAAACAAATATAGTAATTATAGTAATAATGCCAAGCACATCTGGAACATGAACCCTGTGGACTTCAACCTGAAGTTGCTCTTCCTTTATATCATCATTTTACCGAGGGTCAGGGACGGTTTGTACAGCCAGGTAAGGGAGCCGCCCAGTCATATCCGCGCCACCTCATGAAGGCGTCCGTCCCGCACAAGTTTAGGGGTTGTCTTATAATTTATGTTTTCATCCGAGGTAACTGGAACACTCCCACAACTCGAATACTAAGTTGTGGATGCATGAAATTCAATGAGCCATAGTCATGAGGTTGAAATGAGCATGGGTCGCCATTGTTATTAGTCACGAAGCCATCAACACACAAATCGACTTTTTTTTGTTGTTGCAAAATATGATAAATTTCTTGTAAATGAAAAAGAATACTTTTTAATTATACATGTTTGAAAAAGACATAGACTAAAAAAAAGATTAAGAGCGGACGGAGGCGGGAAGATCGCGTCACTTGGCGGGAAAGTTTTGACTTGGGTGGTTGTGTGACAGTGCTCTCCCTGGATTCACCAAGAAAATTACGATCTATTTCCGCTCGTAACTCAGATTTTTATTTCCAGGAAGAACAAGAGATTTGAAAAGATTATAACAACACTAAATGTCCTTCCTGCAATAAAAAAAATTCAGTTGCAAGAGAGTTGATTGTGAATTTCGACTCTGTAACCCGCACCATTTGCATCGATATCTCCCTCCACTGAATGAGGTATGGTATTTTTTATCTATAGTTTTCTAATCTTTTACATGTATACGACGAAAGGAATAACAAAGAATCTGTATATGCAAAATATGTATGTAGTCAATTGTACACATTTAATTATCTGTACATCTAGTCAGGTTCACATAGATGAAAACTCGCAATTTTTCGTGGCGTGGGGGAAAAATTAGGAAAAGGTTAGTCAGTGAAAATTCTGGATATTCGATAATACCATCGGTTTTACTGCACCAGTGTCCATCAGGGGCAGTCGCGTGCCTGTGGTTGATGGGTCTGCTCGGTCAGACAACGGGGTTACTGTACTGCTATGCGTTTTTGTGATAATCGGTATTTCTTAGCAAAAATAAAAGTCGTTAATGAAGTTCTTTGTATTCAATATACTTTATTCGTGCTGATCAGTCAGTATTTCCGGGCAAGAAAAAGGAAAACTGAGATAGTGTTTTTGATCGTTAATGAATTTTGGCGTAGACTTCGATAATTCAGGATTTACCCACTTGAAGCAATTTCATGATATCGTTTACGGTTTTGAATCTATATGAAATTGGCTCTTCTGATAGCATCCCCCCCAAAAAAAAAAAAAAAAAAACTATGGCCTAGTCAGTAATGAAGGAAAATAATATTACACTTAAGGTAGTTTGAAAATTAATCACGCTTTTTATACGTCTGGTAACTTTATTTAGCACACCCCGAGTTATATATATATAAAAAAAAAGCAAAAACTAGATCATAAATTCAAATGCAAGAAGATACCCTGTCAAATTCGATAGACAAGAAGACGTTGGAGGAAGGCTTTTTATTTTATTTTTTTTCAAATTTCCCTCCATATCTCAGTCTAGTATAATCTAACAGCTTCTATTTAGCCGAAGTGTTTCTTAGAGTATGGTGATTATTGGAGGTAAGGCAGTATAAGTTAGAATTAATGAAATAGGTTAAGTTTTAGTAGTGTGGATAGATGTAATGTCATGTTGGAGAGAAGTAAGTTAGAGGTTAGGAAGATAAGTTTGCTATATTAGTGTCTAGATAATGTTTGCGTTATGTTCATGTGAAGTCAGTTTGGAGAGTTGATTTGACTAGTAACCAAGGATACTTGTACCTATAACTAAGGCTCATCTTTAGGAACACATGATGGCGTTGAAGTGTGATAGTGATCCAATTCAGATGAAAAGAATAGTCACCATTCTCTCTCTCTCTCTCTCTCTCTCTCTCTCTCTCTCTCTCTCTCTCTCTCCGTAATTACAGGGTGATCCATCCATAGCACTCCACTAGAAACTCACCAATCTGATTTGTTGCTGGAAGGGTTCAGTCTGCGGGTGTGGGCGTGGGTGTGGAAGTGGGAGCAGAAAATTCAGTTCAAATTTCTTGCGAGGATGTTCTGCTGGTGTGGGCGTGAGTGTGGCAGTGGGAGCAGGAAAGGATTGGATGATGCGGGGTAGATATAAACACAAAGAATCACTCATGGGAAGGGAAGAGGAGCGTTATAAATAAATCACCCCGTATATTGTTATGCTGTGTTATTTTAGTTTATACAGTACTTACCAGTGCCTGAGGTGGATGACTGATGGTAGTGTAGAGAGGTGGTTGGTGTGGAGGTGGTGTGGTGGTGTAAAAAACTGTGATGTGGTGTATACAAGCGCCCTATTCACGCCACAGGGTAAACCTCAATATAAATGTAGCATCAAAGCGTGAATGAATGTAGGGCGGGCGGTGCGAATGACACAAGGGTGAGAATGCGATAGGCTTTGATATGTGGTTTAACTAACTGTTTTTGTGCTTAGGTTAATGACTGGTGAAGTTGCTCTTAATTATCATCATTATTATTATGATCCTTGTCTTTGTCATCATTTATTATCATTATCATCCTCGTCACGACTACCACCATCATCATCAATTAACAGCAACATCACTCAGCAGTTACGCACCTGACTCCTACAGCTCTTTCTTCCATTCCATAACACCCGAACATATCACTCTTGCATCCATCACTCTTCCTATGCCTGCAACTGTTCCAAGAAGGCTAATTTCAACAACTTGCAACCTAGACATTTCTCTCACTCTTCGCCCAGGTTTCACGCCCATATGAGTGTTGGCAGTAAAACACACGCAGGACTTTCTTAACCTTTCTGGCTTAGAATGAGACCTGCTTTAGATACAGTAATTAATTGTAACATAAGATCATCATCCAATCCCATTTTGCCCCATATAAATAGGAACAAGGGTGACCACTGACCTGCCCCACTGACCCCTGAGTGGCATTATGTGAGCAGTCAACCCCAACCACCGCTCAGATGGAATGCCTTACAGCCTCCACACATTTGTAAAGAATTTGCCCACTAGACCACCAGATGTCATTTTTAGTTACTTAGTTACCACCCAGCACAGTAAATGGTTTCATGGAATACAAGAATCATTTGGCTTGTCAGTCAGTGTAATAATTCATTCATATTTCATTCATAATCTAATCCAGTGTTGCCCCATGAGGAGGGTAGGAGCCCTGGGCTAGGCATGTTAGTCCTGACATTTAAGATGAGAGTGACCAGCCTCACTCATCCCTGAACCTTACAGAACCTTATGGCGATACTGGACGCAGGTCTTGTTAGTCCTCTATGTCCAGATCTTCATCATCTCCCTCATTCAAACATATGGTGGCCCGGGGTGGTTGTTATTTTTCCCTCAAAATTATGTATATGGCTTGATTTTCCCAAAGCCTGTCAGGGAGCCTTTCAGAAGATATCACATTTTTTGCTTCAGTCACTTCATTGGGTAAGCTGTTCCACACATCCACAATTCTTGAGCTAAAAGACATCTGCCTCAGTTTTGTCCTACTCTGTTCTTTTGTCAATTTCTTGTTGTTACCATGGGTTATCTCTTCATTTCTTAGTAAAGTGAAGTTCACTGCAGGGTCATACATATCACTCAATATCCTGTATACTTCAGTCATGTCTCCACTTACACGCCGATAAGCCATAGAAGGCATATCCAAAGTTTATAATCGTTCTGGGTAACTGAGAGACCTCATTCCCGATGTCAACTTCGAGGCTTTTTGGAGGACATTTTCCACTGTTCTTATGTCTTTCATCTTGTACAGTGACCACACAAACTGGGCATATTCCAAATGGGGTCTGATTATTGTTTTTAAATGGTTTTGGAATGTAGGTATATCTAAAGATACAAAGTATCTTATCATTCCCATTATCCAATTTGCTTTGTTCACTTTTTCATGTATATTGCATGAGCAATAAACCTCAACCAACCCTTGGATATAAACCTCCACCGGCTTAATCCGATTGGGGCGCCTTAATTACCCACTAAACCACCAGGCGCCATAATCTGGTTATATGGTTACCACTCAGTGTGGTAAATGGTTTCCTGGTGTACAGAAAATCATTTGGCTTGTCACTTAGAGTCACCTGTAGACAGAAGGAAGAAAAAAGAATGAAAGAAAGAAAAACAGAAGAGGAAGGAAGGGAGAGAGGAAAGGACAGGTATCCGAGAACAGTGAGTGGATTCTGAATGCCCCCACCTACCACATCTATCAGTGAAAAACATTTCTATCAGTGAAAAACATAACAAGTGTGCCAAATTATCACACGACTGGAGGTGTTTATTGAACTGAGAGTGACTATCAAGAAAAACACCCACCATGCTGTCCCCTAGTCTTTTGGTCTTTTCATCTTAACTTGACTCGGATTTTCGTCCTTTTGTACAGTAGCTTAGTTCACATACCTCAGTGACAGGAAAGAAATAGTATGGTTCAACACCCTTTCCATAACCATCCGCCACCCTTTTCTTAATCGCTCATCTACACTCCAACGCCGTCTCACAGCTTTCCCCCTCTTTTCCCCGCTGTGTCGGCCCCCACAGCTTACTGATTTCCTAGATGACTCTCCCACTGTTCCCAGTTCCAATATTGGGCTATCACTTTTCTTACTACTCTTCACATCACACATTTAATATAAGTATTTCCCCCACTTCCTTCTGCCTTTGTGCCATATAGTCATACTATGGCTTGGTGTTAGTTCATTATTCCTTCCTTCCATTCCTATCCTTTCCATAGCACTTCTTTATGACTAGCATCATTTTCTAGTATGAATCTATTGCTACCACTCTGCATTCAGGAGGGAAAGATGGCAGTTTTAGGCCAAGTTAGAGTACGGTACAAACAGTAAAGGACACACAACCATCACTGCAAATCCAGGTTCCTATTTCAGTTTTATGTGTGTAGGTATTGGGGTTGAAAGACCAAAAAATCAATTTGTGAGTACGTCATTTTATTCACTTATATTCAAGATTACCTTCCTCCATGTTCATTAATACAGTACATAATTCTATTCCTATTAATTTACAATAAAAGACATCCTCAGCACTTACCATACAGCACCTAACAATATAAGGAAGAAAACTGGATAAATAAAGTGTAGGGCTATTTGTCGTCTGATAGAGTTGCCAAAAAATTTACATCTATTAAAACTAAAGAAGTATTATAGTGCATTAATGCTCAAATGACAAACACCCATAATCCCTATTCTGCTTAGCTAATTTCAAGCTGTAGTCAGATTGCTGAGTAAATTTGACTAGTAACCAAGGAGACTCATCAAATTTCATGCAATCGTGACTTAATATCTGAGTTGTGGGCGTGGCCAAGTTGTGTCAGATAAAAACAAATGGACTACAGTGTAATAATGAACAGAATATGCAATTAAACAGAAATAATGTACAGTAATACAGTATGTACATGATTCCTCTATAATACAATGTGTGCATAAAAATTGTTGTTGCTTAACCCTGGTCTGTCCAGCCAAGCAGATGCATCAAACATCGATATGCAACTGTTTCTATGGGGGCATCATACAAGTATAATACATGTTCTGTAAATACTGTACAGTACATACACTGTGTAGGACTGTGGCACCCCCTTGCAGTAGACAGCTCCTCACCAGGGTTGGGCCAGGGTCCTTCCCATGGTGGGAAATATAAGGTTTGGCTCCCGGGTGGATACACAGCAGCTCTGTTCCACCCACAATACATGGCACCATCGTGTGTAAGTTCCTCATCAGCGCCATTTGATACAGTATAAACAAACAAACACCACCAATCAAAAATATAAGTACATTTGATTGTTCCAGTCATTACTGAACTCTACATGTTACAATGCCACACATGTCTTGTCAAAGAAATACTAAAAATAAATGTTATTTGCAGTCTACATGCTTTTTGGCTGTGAAATCTATCTCAGAGTCTAGTCAATACTGTATAATAATGACTTAAATTATCTGCCTAAGTCTATTTCTATTTACTGCACTGAAGTTGCTTAATCCCAGAGTTCATTCAGCAGAGCCACAATAGTAACTATCTATCTATGTATTTACAACCAGATGCCATAATTTTGTAAGGGGTGGCCACAAACGAACTGCCTCCATGTTGTTTTATACTCTGCCATTTGGCTGCCCGCCCTGCAGCTCACACACCCCTCTCATAAATCTCTAAACTCCATCCATCCATCTCATCCTTGGCCTCCCCCTCCACCTCTTTCATTTATCTCTCCACTCCATCCCTGCATCTCATCCTGTCTCACCCACCACCTCATTCACATGCACTCTTCTAGTCAGTCTCTTTCTCATTAACAACACCTATTTATATTATGCTTGTACACAAAAGGCAGAGCCTGCAAAGTTTTTTTTTAATGGGTAAGTTGAACAAGAGAGCCAAAACTAAAATGCGCTTATTTTGAGATGCCTAGACAATACCCACCCTTCTCCCCCTCTTGTTTCTGCCACAACACCGTGCCCTCCCGTCACTTAAAGTACAGTACTTGTTTCTGTTATCCTTCACAATTTTCTTCAGTCTTCTGTAATCCATTGAGAACAGGGACATCTCAACATTATGAATCTCTTGGCTGCTTCCACCCTCCCTTCTTACTTCTAGTTTCACTACTCTTTTCCCTACACTTTTTTTTTGTCCGGACGAACTTTTCAACTGTTCCCTCCTTCCTTCTTCCATTTCTACACCTACGGTATCTTCTCTACCTTCCCCCTACTCCTATTTTACCATCTCCCATTTATATTAAGTTTAGGAGAGACATTTCAAACTGGAGGGGTTAGATATGGCCTTAGTACAGTAAATTCCCTAATTATGAGAGGTCTTTCTTAATTTAGATAAAACTGTCTGGTAGCAGGAAAAATAAACTGAAAAGATCATTTTGGCACAAAGAATTAGCTAATCTGCCAAAGTAACATCCAGCATCTAGAGTCAGTCAGTTTTCACCTGATAAAGATCTATAACCCCTCTCAGCTCAGTAGATGGCCAGGCATTGTCAAACTAGAGGACCAATTTGACTATGCCATTTTTGCTCGACCTTGGCCTAAAATTGCTGTCTCTCCATCTTGATGATGAGTTATGACTAACACTAGGACATGTTGCTAGTCACAAAGAAGTGTTATGAACAGGGTATAGTAAAATAGCATTATCTTTTTCTGTCACTGAAGCATATGAAATAAGCTTCCAAAGGATTGTAATCTGGACCAAGTTAGGGCACAAATGGTATAATATACAATGAGACTCCTTCATATCTCTTAACTAAGGCTCACTGAATTTCAAGTGACCATGACTTAGTATTGAAGCTGTATGAGAGGCCCAGTTCAGTCGGATGAAAACAAACTGCCTTTAGTCCCATTTTACCTCCTGTGATGTGTCCAGGCATCTCAAAATGAATGGATCTTGCATTTGACTTTTTTTTTTTTTTTTTCCCCTTGGAGAAAATTTTGCAGGGTTAGAGCACTCTGCTCTGGCCGAAGGGTTGGAGCTTCTATGTCACCAAAAGGTTATTGGCAAACATCAAGAAGGGCATCCGGTCATAAAGTGCTCCACACTCCAAACCTAAGTCCTCTGCCCAAGGGCAATCATTTAGCCCTTTTCGAAATAAAAGGGACATGGTGTAGAACTTTGAAACATATATCCAGAAAGTCCCAGTTTTCTGAACATTCATCTTACAAATTTTCAACTTTACAATATTGTACTTTTAGTACAGTATTCAATAAACTGCATGAGATATTCAACAATTTATTATAAAGTACGCATTGTGTTAATGATTTTGCCCAACTGTAGGCTATTGTAAGTGTTCTAAGCACTTTTAAAAGGCTTGGCAAGCTTGGCTAAGCTATGATGTTCGGTTGGTTAGGTGTATTTAATGCATGTTCAAGTACAAAAAATTCGATTATGATCAGTTACTTGGAGCATAACCTGACTGTAAGTTGGGGACCACCTGTGTATATATATATATATATATATATATATATATATATATCAGTTGTTATCCATAAACAATGGTTACATTATAATACTCTGTACTGAATATTTGCCAAGAAGAGGTTAACCTTTTGGCTGCAGTGAGTTTTTACCTGCTGAAAAAACTGCCACTGTAGGCAGAATAAACCAAAAACTTCTTTATTCCCCATCACATTAAACCCCTACACCCCTGGGGGGACATGACATGAGGAATTTTTCACATAAAAACTGACATCCAGTGGTCCTGCCATCAATTACACCGCCCCCACACTACCCAGTGGTCCAGTCACCAATTACATACCCCCCCCCACACACACACACACACACACACACACATTGCCCACAGCTGAGTCTGCTTCAGCTATCACTAGGCAGGACACTTATTTCTCCTGTAATAAATCCATTTTTGTGCTACCACACCTTGCCAAATGTAACTGTTTGCAATAATAACTTGTGTTCTACTTGTCACCATAGCAATATAGAGCAAATTAGCAATGACTTCCTTCTCGTCATCTGCAGAAGAACGAACAAACTTCATCATGAACAAGTTGGGTTTTTAAATATCCTTTACCTTCATGGAGTTATTGCAACTAAGGAGTGAGTGGAATGCTCCTGCATCCCATACCTCCGGCACAGAAGTTAATATTTTTAGTGCCATAAGTTTCTTTTGAGCATAGTAAAACTGTCGAATTTTAGTCAAAATGAAATTCAAAGTTGGTAACCTGCAGTTTAGTGGGTTAAAATGGTGTGCACAGCTTTGCCCACTTCTCAAGACATCTTCCTGGCTACATTCATTATTATACTGTATATACAATAAATATTCACCGGATATATCACTAACAGTCAACCCCACAACTGCTCCCTCTGAGGTGTGGGGCACAAGGCCAAGCTACACCATTCCAGTGCATGTAACGCCTGGAGTTTGGGTGATATCCTTTTTAGTTTATTCTTACTGTTACCAGACAAGTTCATTACACTTAGGAAGGGCCTCTTATACTGAAGGCATTTATTAAGGCAATACCCAACACTTGCAGTTCAAAAAGTCTGTCTTAGTTGAATAAAATTGTCAGGAAGTGTGAATGTTGAGGGTAGGGCTGCAAGGGGCAGACCAATAAAAGACCTGGAACAAGGTCATAGTGTGACCTCAGGGATAAGGGACTGAATAGGGAGGCTACCAGACATCGTGGTGTGGAAAACACCGCCTGACGTCTGGCACCGTCATTAGGTGACTAAGGCCAGTGTATGCAAGCATGTTGGAGCCTTTATAAAAAATATATGATGCAATGACGACAATCTCCATGCTTAACTTCAATCCCATTGCAGTTATTTATTTCTCATTACCTCCAGTTGATTTAAATGAACTTAGGACAGACTCTGAACAGGAGGGCTTAGATATGGCCTTCATTAAACTCTTCACTACTAGAGATTCTTACTAATCAGTAAAATAATTTGGTAACAGAAAGCATTGAATACAAAATCTATCCTCAAGCTGAAGGGGTTACAGATCAAGGGTAGACAACCAGCCAACTCCCCTTGTGACACTGTTTATGACGGATATCTCGATTAAAATATATATTAGCATCGTAGTAGCCTAAGTATCTAGGTAATGCCCAAACTACCTGACACATCTAGCAGTTATTATTAGATGCTAAATCCAGCTGTCGGACAATAACCTCCCGATCCTTAATTGCTTTCCAGGCAAAGTCTTTGTCTTTTTTGGAGGGTGTTTTCTTTTTCTGTCGAGCTGCAGCAATTGTACGATAGGCTTCAATTACCTGGTGGTGGGGGGAAAAAAGGAAAATTTGTGTTTGTTACAGATTACTAAATTTGTAAGAAAAAATTAATTTGCGATGGAGGTATGCATTAAAAAATCAAAGCACTGGAAAATTCAAGGTTATTTTAAAGATACCATACCTATCAATCTCCTAAATGGATTCTACATAAAAGCGATGCAGTCACATATGTATGCCATGGAGACCGAGTATGGTTTATTTACAGGCAGTCCTTACAGTCTAGAGTAGAATGTACGAAGACAAAATACAATCTTTTGTGAGACATACTTTTGGCTCAAGACTGAGGATAAAAAGATATATTACAGTATCTAATCTCAACACAACTCCGTACTGAATCATGATCAACTTCAAGTGTGAAATTAAACACAAGAAGCAAGTGTATACAAGAGTAGCTCTGCTTACTTTATGGTCAGCATCCCTGAGTCGTTTCTTAAGGTCATGTCGTACTAGAGAGTCTCGTGCCAGGCTAAGAAGGCGAGTCAATTGACTGGCGTTGTGCTGAGACACAGCTCGAAGCTCTGACTGGCACCGACGAAGCTCACTCAGGATCTCATCATCATCGTCCTTCAAGAAATGGGAGTTGTAGTTAGGCCAGTTTTGTCTATCTATCTTTATTGCCAGACACCTTAGCCCCATAAAGGGTGGCCACAAACAAATTGCCTCCATGTTGCCCTGTCCCCTATCATTTCACTGCCCTCCCCCCAGCTCACACCCCCCTCTCTCATACACCCCTCCACTCCATCCCTCCATCTCATCCTAGGCCTCCCACTCCCTCCTCCTCCTCCACCTCACATACGCTCTCCTCACTAGTCTCTTAAACCGCCTCAGTGTACTTCTCCTCGTGCTTTCTATCACATCCACATCCACACCACAATGCTCCTTCACTTCATTTGTCAGTCTGTCTTTCCCTGTAACTCCACATGCTCCTCTCAAATTACTCATTTCCATTGCCCTCACTCTTGACTTGTGTCCTTCCAACAAGGTCCAAGCTTCATTTTGCATATGTTAGAGTTAGTTTCACAATTTTATCATGCAGCGACTTTTTTATTTCCATGCTCACTTCCCTATTTCTTATCACTGCTTTCAAAGAACCAGCAACCTTTCTTCCTTGCTGTACCTTTTCAAGCACTTCCTCCTCCAAACTTCCATCCTTACTCATCACACTATCCAAGTACAGTACTTAAATGCACTTATATTTTCCTTTTCCTCATCATCCAACCTCACTGCACATTCAGTGACTTCATTTCTCTTGAAGACCATAACTTTACTCTTCCCTACATTCACCTTCAGATTCCGTTTCCCATAACTCTCCCAAACTCACTCACCAAGCCTTGCAGTTCCCCTTCATCTTCACTTAACAGCACAGCATCATCTGCAATCAACAGTACAGGAAATTTCCAAATGCTGCCCTCTCTCATTAGGGCTGCTCCAACATCCACTGCACTACCTTGTATCTCTTTTATAACCCCATCCATATACAGATTGAACAACCATGGAGACATGACACATCCATGTTCCAATCCAACATTCAGACAGAAAAATTCACATAGTTCACTATCCACATGCACTGCAGCCTTAGCACCCTCATACATACTCTTCATGGCATTCAACTACTTCCCATTTACTTCATATATTCTTAATATTTTCCACATTCCCTTGTCTATCCATTCTGTCATAATATGGTTTCTCCAAATCCATGAAGGCTGCATACAACTTCTTTCCCTTCTCTATAAACTTTCCACTTGAGACCTGAAGATGAGTATCTGATCTACACAACCTCTTCCCTTCTTAAAACCTCCCAGTTCTTCTCCAACTAATTCCTCTGTTATTTCCCTAACTCTGTCAATAAGTATCCTACCATATACTTTTCCTATTACACTAAGAAGACAAATGCCCCTATGATTACCACATACTGTACTTCTTTTTCACCTTTCCCTCTGTACAGGGAAATAATTATACAGTAATCCCTCCGTTATCCAATGTAACAGAGCCAAAGGCATGTCTGGAAGGTGGTCCCGTCCGGATAGTGGGCCCCTGACTCCTGGACTGGTACTTATGGACCCTAACCCAGCCTAACTCTGAAAACCACCTAAATAACTCCCTACCAGACATGCATAGCACCTATTGAAGACCCTATTCACACCAATAATGGACGTAAAGCATGAAATAAATGAAAAGAAACCAGAGAATGAGGAATTAGAAGTTAGTATGGAAAATATTTAGCAGTGTACAGGGTACTTACAGCACGTCTGTGGCCGCCTCCTCTAAGGCTCTGGTAGTGGTGAATATGCTCTTGAAGCATGTACAGTAATCCAGTGTTGTGCTACACTTAATTCTTTGCACTGTGAGTTATAATTGTTTAACAATGCACTTTCTATTCTTAATTGTGCCACGCCAGTTTCAATCGCCACTTTGCACTCCCCACTTAATCCTTTGCACTCTAAATTCTAATTTCGTAACACTGCACAACACTGTAAATTCCCATGTAGTCTAGTGGTGAGGTGTTGCAGTTTATTCACTGTTTATTCACAAAAACGAGCACGTGCGGCATCCATTGCGATGGACATCTATTCTCGACAGTGGTTTGGCAGTAACTGGGGAGAAGGGAGGAAGGAAGGGGTAAAGGGGCCGTGCATAAACAACAGCTGTTCAGTGCCATGCGCTAATTTCAAATTATGGGCAGGAAAACTTCGGATTTTTTTTGGATTTTTTTCTTTTTTTGGCCATTTTTGGGTTCCAAAGGTCCAGGCCCACAATGTCCGGTAAGTGGGGAGTCCAGAAAGTTGGCATCCAAACAGTACAGAGATTTCTGTACCTGACTTCCAATCCTCCGGGACTCTACCTTCCTCCCAGGCCAATCTGCACATCTTTCATAACCATTCTACTACTATCTCTCCCCCATGCTTCAGCATTTCACCATACACTCCATCAGTTCCTGGGGCTTTCCCCATTTTGACTTTCTTCACTGCTTCCACTACTTCCATCCTACTGATCTCTTCCTCCCTTCTCACCTCCCTCCTACCAGCCATTCCCCAGCCTCTTATATTCGCATTACTTTCATTTTTTTTGTCTGACAGTTCCTTAAAGTGTTCTCTCCAATGGCTAAAAAAGTTATTGCTTCTAAACAGTAAAAAAAACAGAAAGCCAAAATCAATAATCAGTCCAATCTGAAATGCAATACTGTGGCAAAGTGACCAACTAATAGAAGTCATTCAAGAGTAAAGCTAATCTGACATAAACCCATCAACTCTACCATGGTAAAAACATACAATTTGTACTCTGCACAGGCAAACATGACCTCTAGCATTACCAACTAAACAAAAAAAAGAAACCACAGAGTTCGGTATGCATAACATCAGGAAGGTAATTTAGAAACAAATACAATATTATACAGCAAAACCCTCATTTTACAACTGGGATGAGTTTTTGATACCAGGCATATACTGTAATGAATTTAGTGTTGTAGAGACCATGTAAGCATGCAAAAGACTGTATAATGAGAAACTGGGTATCACAGCCATCATGTATGTGAAGAAAATTGTAAACTGAAAATGGGACCTAAAGTCTTATTGACTATACCAAGTAATACCTGTGTAATGGCTGAGTACTTCCAAGAGAGATCAACAATGAAAATAATGAAGGCAGATGAAGAACAAAATTGTATGCTGCTGAAGTCAAGTTGTACTGTATGCTGGTAAAGGTGTAGGGAAAGGCGACTTACAGATGACAGATTTAACACTTTTAGATGTATTATTGTTTTTATTGTATTTTGGAGTGGTACCTAACTAGGCAGGGATGCTGGTTACAATTTTCAGCAGGGTAAACAAACATAACTCACCTCATTTCCATAATCAGCTTCCATTACTCCCTGTTCCTGTAGTTCCTTCTTTATCCGCTTCTCAATGCTGGACGCACTGCTCAGACCCAGTGACTTGATCAGGCCAGGTCGAGTGTGGCCTAGACCATCCATTCCTGTAGATAACATGAGGTTTGGGAGCTTGTTCCACAATTAGGTGCTTTATATGCTCCGTAGGGAGAGATAAAAGGTGGTTTATGGGTTGATTAGACTGAATTGGATGGCCTGTGGATCTAATGGTGAAAGAGGATCACACTGTATTCTACATGACATAAAGACTGTAGAAGGAAACTGAGACATAAGTAGACAATCAGAGACTAAGCAAAGACTCATATTGTTACCAGATTATGTACATATCTTAGGGTTAATTTTCCTCTTCAGTTTCCAGCAACTAATGGGAGGTACAGTAATTAGCTGGTTTTGGCAGTTTGTTCAGCTCCCAGTCCACTGTACTTTGGCTGACTTGAGTACTAGGGTTCTTTATGATGTTGCATAAAGTTAGTTTATTAGATTATTTGCATTATTTTTAGAATTATTTTCATCTGTATGCATAAATAAACTACTAAAGAACATGTGTTGGCTTCTCAAGACCAACAGAGTTTTACCCTAAGTACAAATATTTCAGTACCTTTGTTTTCAATATCAGAGACTAAGACGTTCTCCTCCACCAGTCCAGCAATGAGTCTTTGTGTTAGTGGACCAAGTGGGGCTACATCATCACTGCATCTGTGGGGGTGGAGGAACAGGGGTTATACAACAGTTAATTACTACATAAATGGTATAGCTGCTACCTTTTCTGGTTCCATATATACCTGCTTATTAACACATCCCTCCGATAACACCATTTCACACCCTCCATCACCTTACCCATTCATGTCAACCTCTTTCAGTAGCTTGTCTGGCAGGTCTGGGTTGTCCCCCTTCCCTTTCTTCTTCCCATCACTCAGCTTCATTCCCTCCTTCTGCTCATCCTGCCAACATAAAGAAAAATTATCTCCTGAATTTGTATTTGCACTGATTGAGGAGGCATCCAAGCACCTCTTGGGCAGGAAACATACAGCTACAAGTAAATGCAGTCAAAATTCAAGCTGTCCTTCTCATTATCATTGCAGAATTCTTTGTTCCGTAATTTTCTAGCAACTGTTGGGAAGTAATTAGCTGACTCTGGCACTTTGTGTAGCTTAGAGTCCACAGAAACATCAACTGTACTATGGCCAGCCTTAATATGGAGGTCCTTAACCTCTACACGCCGGGGGTTTTCCGATGTTGCACGCTCCTCCCTACGGGGGATATCTGCGACGGAAAAAAATACCCTAACTTCAAACCCTAATATCTGCCAAACTATAACAACTAGAGAAAAAATTAAAGTTACATAATAATCACCAACTCTTCCTCTTTCAAATGAAAGCATCCCCATGTCTCCAGGTGGTCCCGTCGATGAGTAATGATGAGTTAAATTTCAAAGGGTGGCAGAAAAACACTTGTGGCTATACATGTCAACCAGCGTTGCTCTGTGCCCAAAATCGTGACTGCTATACATGTCAGCCGGCGGTTAGGGGTTAAGGAGTAGCTTGGCATTTTATCTTATTTTACTTTACTTATGACCTCACGTTAACATGGCTGTGAGGTTCCTGGACTGCTGAAATAAGGCCACAAAGTATAAGCCATAAACACAGTATCTTATAAAATCCCACCAACTAACAGCCACAAACTATCATACCTGTAGGTCCTCCTGCGCCCAGCGTAATGTGTAGTGTCTGCCAAGTGGCGGAATCTTGTAGTAGTCACTGTCATCACCCGGTACACTCAGCATCTCCTCCAGCATCTGACAAACACAAAACAGTAGGCAAAACCAACTACAGTATAACATTGAACCAGTATAAACAAACCAGAGTATGCAACATAAATATGAACATATATACAGTATGAACACATGACAAAAAGAAGTGAATCAATACACACACACAATAAGTACACAATTTACATCAACACAAACACATATACAACAAGAGTATAAAACACCAGCCACCTATGAATCAAAGTAAAAACTTCACATTTCTATTTGCTATGTTCATTTGTTTGTTTATAAAGGTTCCAACATGGTTGTATGCATTGGCCTTGGTCACCTACTGGCAGCTTTCCAAACATCTCAGTTTCTAGCAGTCTCTGTTCAGTCCCTTACCCTTTAGGTCACACTCTATGACCTCGTCTCAAGCCTTTTTCAGTCTGCCTCTCACAACTCCGTACCCAACAGTCAAACCTTTAACCCTCCTCACCCAGTTGTCATCCTTCATCCTCTCAACATGCCCAAACCATCTCAATCCATCCCCTCTTATCACAACATCCTCTCAACTCCCCACTTGGAATCCAAACTCCCCCCAGGTCAGTCATTCAAGGACATACTGCACATCCATCCAGTCAATCACATCTCTGCACTTTAAGCTCATCCATTCATTCACACCTCCATACTTGTAAGCCTACAGTGTTGTTTACCTAATGCTACCTAACAGGTTAATAACAGAGCCTTGGTCACCTAATGGAAGCTCTCCACACAGCACAAAACAGGAATACATAAACTAGGAAATGCCAGTATAGTCCACCTTTATATCATCAACAGTAATCTCTTGACAGTACTGCTCCACATGTGCCCAGAAGCGGTTGGTGACGTCGTTCTTGGGTGGGGGTGGTTTGGGTTGTTCAGGAGGGCCCAGGTCTGGCACGTCAAATACAGGCTCGTATTTTTGCACCGAACATTTAACCTGGGGATGAGAATGAAAATGCTGTAACTTTAACATTTGTAAAGAGTAACTGTATCTGTGTTTTAATCATCACCACTGTCCTAACTGTAAAAATTGGGAAGGGAAAGCATATAACATCATCATCATCATTACTTACTCATCATCCTAACCCCACTTCCCACAAAAATTACAAGATGGCAAGGATCTGGAAAGAAAAGAAGAGCATAGCAATAAATCCTCCTCCTCCTCACCATCATCAATACTAACATTAGCCAATTTTGAAGGCTTGACCCCTGGTGGTGGTCCTGGCAGAGGCATGACATCGCGAGACTTGCCACTTGAGTCCTTCATTTTCTTGGATGGGCGCTCTCCATCTTCACGTTTCATTTTCTTGCCTGGTGATGGGGCCTGGCAAGAGAAAATTATCATTATCATCATGCTGACCCCTTTTCATCACACTGTTTTGATATTATTTTAACACTGATTTCATTATCATCACTCTGACATTATTTTTTCAGCATCACATGTGAACCATAATTCATCATAATCATTACTGTACTATTTCATTACCATCATAACTGTAAAAACTGTATCATCATCTCATGCTGCTTCATGCATGTCTCCATCAAAGTAATGGCTCATTATCATTACATTATTTCATTACTTTCTAATAATCCTATTTCTTCATCAATATTATCTAAATCCTATCTCCCACTAAGAAACAGTGGTGTGTAAGGATCAAAAATAGGAAAAGGAGTAAAGAAAAGCAGGTGAACCTTCAAGAGCATTCGTAATTACTGTAATATTCATCTTTCAAACCCTATTTTCCATTAAGAATAGCACGAGCAGGATCTCATAACATGAACCACTTTACAGTAAATTATGGTTTAGGTTCTGAATGAAAAAACTGGGGCAAAAGCCGATCATGTGACAAAACATCATCACCAAACCACTGTGAGAATATTATCCCATCTTGCTTAATTTTTTGCCATATTGCTTGGAAAGGTTAAGTCCGAGTCTTGTTCAATCTGATGGTGGTTTTCCATGCTACATAATCTCTGGCAGCATCTCTTCAGTTCCACAATACTCATTCAAAGTCTACTTAGGTGTACCTCTTGGTGCTCTACCCTCCACATTCACACTCAGATCTTTTCAACCAATTTTCATTCTCCCTTCTTTCCACATATTCAAACCACCTCCATCTCCCTTATGTATCACATCACCAATGCTTCAATCCATCTTTCAAGCAATTTTCATTCTCTACTTCCCTCCACATATTCAGACATACTTAAATCTCCTCTAAAGCTAAACCACCATTGCTTTTAATACCAAGCCAATTTCTCAGCTGCTCATTTGCAATAAAACACTACCATGATACTCACAGGCTTGGGCACATATTTGCCTTTCTCCAACTGGTAGATTATAGCCAGGTTGTTACTGATGGCTGTGTGGCGAACCAGGGCTGAGGATAGTAAGAGCTCCAGCTCTAATTGTAAAGCATCTAACTCTTCCATGGCCACACCTTCACCATTTAACACTGTGGGACGGAGAAAGCAATGTTTTTAGTCTTTCTCTATGACCTCACCTTCTGTACAGTATTTTATTCACCAACATCATCCACCAGTCACTTTCCCCCTGACTGGCACTGTGAGAGCAATAAATCCCTTGCTATATAATCACTCAGCATACAATCAGTTGCTTTTGTGATCAATATGAATTCAGGACCTTTTTTTTTTTCATTTTACTATTGCATTTTCACTTGTATGAAAGCTGTGATGCCTGAATTCTCATTAAGCAATCTTTTTTACTTGCTTCTTCAATCACTACAATGCTAAATTTGATTTACAATCAGTCACTAGGCAATCAGTTTTCAAAAACACATCCCAGCTGTAAAATGGGAGTGTGCTGCATCCCTCAAACTTCCCTTATGGCCTACATCAAGTTGCAGTAAATTAACTCACAAAACCACCTGGGATCCATTACTGGTTATCAAATTACTACTGAATGTAGTAACTGGTTTGGTCTAGTCAGTCATTGTAAATCACCTGAACATTGCATTACATCAATAACATTAACAAACATCATGGAACTCCTTGACATATCTACTGTTACTAGTTTACCCTTTCAGTCAGGTAACTTATTATATTTCATTCATGTTATATCTGGACAATTCTCTTCATTTTAGGTGTGATTTTTGTTTTCTTTTAAGTGCAGGGGCTAGATACAGTCCTCAATAATGCCTGCACTACATGGATACTCTCCTTATTAAACTAAAATCATTTGGTAGTATAAAAAATAAATGTTCCTGGGCTGAATCGGTACATTCTGAATTCATTCCTTTTGTCTGGAAATGGTAAAATGGTAAGAGCTAATTCCATATTACCCCTTTACCCCTCTCATGGTGTAGGATCCCAGGTTAGGTCACACTAGTCCAGCACATTTAACCCTTCCACCTCAGGGGTGTTTTTGTAGTTAGATGTCCCATACATGGGGCTTTTGAGTTATATATTATATAAAGAGAATTTTTTGGATAAAATATTACACACCAAAAAACAGACCATAACTTTCTGAGTAAAATGATGTCTAACATACAGTGCTCGTCAGAAGTATTCAGCGTTGTCCGCCAGGCGCGCAATACTTATGGCCCAAAAAGAATCACCCATTCTGGGGGGTAAGAATTGAGCCACAAGTTTGAGCTCCGAGCATGACGTCACGGTAGCCTGGGGCCTTCCGACGCGCTGGTTGGTTCCCGCCTCAGTCGCCCACGGGCTGCCTGAGAGAGAGGAACTCCGCCGAGTGTCCCTCTCAAATTGCGCCATTTTTTACCGAGTGTCCCGCAGTGTTCTGGCCTTCACAACTTTGTTATGGCACCTACCCGTGAACTATCGAGTGAAATCATATCCCAGATCATTGCTCTAAAGGAGGCAGGCCACCAGACAAAGGAAATTAGTGAATTGGTTGGTGTGGCACGATCGACAGTGCGTCGTTGGTGTGCGCGGTTTCGGGAGGAAAACAGTGGTGCAGTTCCCACAAAGAAACCGCGGTCTGGTAGGCCTAGGAAAACTTCCCCAAGGTCTGTTAATGTTTTAAAACGTGCAGTGGAGTTTAATCCTCGTGTGAGTGCAAGGAAAATTAAGGAGAGCAACCCGGAAGTGTTTGGTGAGGTGTCAGTGAGAACAGTGTCTCGTAGGGTGCATGAGCTTGGTTACACAAGTCACAGGCCTGTGAAAAAGCCTCTTCTCACCAAGAGCCAGAGAATTCGTAGGCTTTCCTTTGCTAATAAATATCTAACCTGGGGTGAGGAGCAATGGTTGTCAGTGTTGTGGTCTGATGAGGCAACGTTTAGTGTTACCTGTAACAGAGGAGCACGTGTGTATCGACGCAAAGGTAGTGACCCACTTGACCCACGGTATGTAGAAAGCACAGTTAAACATCCTGATTCACTCATGGTATGGGGTTGTTTCTCAGGGAAGGGTTTGGGGAAGCTTGTTGTACTTCCCAAGAACATCAGAGTGAATCAGGATGTTTACCTGGAGCTTCTGTGTGATCATTTACCAGACTCCTTCGAGCTAACAGGTGCACGAGTGTTTCAGCAGGACGGTGCACCTGCTCACAAGGCCAAATCGGTCACCAATTGGCTTCGTGACTGCGAGGTATCATTCATGACAGACTGGCCAGGAAATAGCCCAGACCTCAACCCCATTGAAAACCTCTGGTACCTCGTAAAGAAGAGTCTCCAAGGGAAAGACGTGAGCTCTCTGCCTAAGTTGGAAGCCGCCATTCGTGACTCCTGGGAAAAAATACCCCTCCAGCACCTCAGGAGCCTCGCCCTTTCACTTCCAAGACGTCTCAGGTCCGTGAAGAAACGTAAAGGCTACCCTACAAAGCACTAAAGGTAAATAAAATGCATTATTTATATGTTTTTTCAATGATGAAAGGTTTGTTTCTCAGGAGGGACGCAGGGCGCTCTATACTTCTGACGAGCACTGTAATGTAAAAAAAACATAATAATAATAATAATTATCTGTTTTTTAAGCTGTCAAAAACTGTGATGTTGGAGCTTCTCAAAGTAGTAATTAGAGCGGCCTGAGGCTGCTGCAGCAAGGGAAACATCTCATACTGCACTAAGAGACATTAAAAGTGCTCCTGTGATGGCAACACCTTGGTATTGCTACCTCCTGATACGCGAGCCATTACTGAGCCCGCAGTACTGGCGCACAAATATAAAAAGTCCATAACACATATTTGTGTCGCCTGATGGCTTCAGACATTTTAGTGGCACATACACGTGCCACCCGACATGAAAGGGTTATGGATAGATGACCAGCTTACTTTTGGCACTGCGGTTGCTAAACCTTCACTCAAATCTAGGTGCTGCACCTGTACAAGTCTGCCACTCCACCTGGGGCATTTTAACCCCTAAATCACGCATAAGACAAAGTGAGAAATCTTACATGCTGTGTAACGAGGGAGTGAGCGTGCATGGTCGAGCGAGCCAAGTATAGGTAGCGTGAGAGGGCAGTCCTTTAGGTCCATGGGGTCATCCCTCTTGGCTCCACTGCTACTGTTGCCACCACTGCTACTGCTGTTACCGCTACTGCTGCTGCTGTTACTGTTACTCCCCCCATTGTTGCCACTACTGCCACTGCTTCCACTGCTCCCAGCCCGCTCTTTGTCTTTATGTCGGAATAATTTACCAGACGACTTGTGGATGCTCTTGGATTTACTTGGCGAAGGGGGCATCATTCCTGGAAGTTTTAATATTATCAGTACCTTAGTTAAGGCAGTAAGGGCTGTATTATTGAAAATTAGAACACAGTTGTGTGGGCATGTACACAAGCCTCCAGTTTTTTACAGTGATTTCTGAAGCATGTGATGATAGAACACATCTAACCTTAAAGTGTTGTTGCTGACTACACTTTTTTAGTATGGGAAGCAGGATGATCACCTCTAACAAGGACCAGTGTTCCATAAATGACTGTCAGTTATTAGTGGCTTGGTTACAAGTTTATGTGAATAAGTGCCATAGGTTGTGGGTGGAGTACCGGTATCGATTGGGCAAGGAATGTTGAAAGAATTACCAATATCATTACAACAACTTCAGAGAAGAAGACTTTTTACAGCGACAGTTTCATATTAGTAAGCTTAATTGTCACTCACAGAAGTAAAACTATACTACTGCACTAAATGGGGGAGGACACAGTTTTATAAAAATGATTCTAATATAGGCAAGCTCTAACTATTGGAATTTTTCTCAACATAATAAAATTACAGTCTAACATATATGGAGAAGATCCAGTGCAACCATGCAAATCTGAAAAAATAATGCAATTGATGTGTAATAATATGATGCTGGACTAAATATGAGTAAATAATTATAAAGAAAAGCCTATTTGATGATAAAGCTCAAGAAACTTACATGATCATAAAATGTTACAGCCAGGCATTGGTTATGTCTTATTACCATACTTCATTCTGCTAAGGGAAGACCCATTTAGCAAACAGATTAGGCTGATGGAGTACATTTCTATCTAATTTGTTATCAGATATACTTAGTAAACTGAATAAAACTGTCTCGTGGTAGAGGGAAAACATATGTGCAGGTACCAGAATGAATCATGTATCGTGGAAGTTAGGAGCCCTATTTGCATCTAATCATTTGGGAGAGATGGTCTCTAGCTTTAGTATACAACGATAGGGATTCTTACCGCCGTACAAGTCTTGCTAGTACTTTCTGATATGACATATTTATTGCATATTGCACCTTAAAATTTTCATTTATGGTACTACTGTATTATCATTTAAGCCTTTCAGGCACCTTATATTTCTTTGCATAAATTATCCACATGCATTACAGACTAAAAACTTTCAACTCTGAATTTTGAATAGGCTAGCTACCGTACTCTTAAACTTTGCTTAGGGAAAGTATTCTGTACTCAAAGGAAATTTGAAACTTGAAATGTGTGCTTATAACAGTAGGCTTCAAGTCTCTTCATTACTGTAATAAGCTTTATCATGGAATTTTTGTCCTAATGGATTATTGTTGTTGAGTCACCCCAGTCTGTCTGGCTGAGCAGACCCATCAACCACAGGCAAGCAACCACCACTGTAGAGCCATCTTGTGTAGTGAACTGATGTCCCTTTGTGGGTTATGGTGCCTTACCACAGTGAGGCATGAGGAAGAGGAAGGAGGTCCTGTTCCCAGATGGACACTGAATTTGTGTCTCTCCACCCAGGTAACAGGGTCACCATGGTAGGCTCCACATCACCCCTTTAGGCTATTTGGGTATATGGTTACCACCCAGCATTACAACTTGAGTTACAGGAAACTATTAGAACTGCCACTTACTGTAAAGCCACCTGAAGTGCTGCAAGGAAGAGAGGAGGGCAGTCACAGAAAAAGAATGATTAAGGCGAGGAATGAAGTGGGCAACACTATTTTGTGAGTGGATGATGGCTGCCACCATCTACTTACATGTGAAAGTACACTTAATGCCTGATGGGAACTACTGGCAGTTTAGTGGCTGATCTTAAATTTCTCCAAAGCACCAATTCCTTTAAAGAGTACACTCATGCTCAAAACCTCAAAATAAAATGACAATCAGTTCATTAGTAAACTGTATCACAACAGTGGCACCTTGCATTCCCTGTAATCCTCCATCATAGTTCTGATACCTTTACAGTAAGATCATCGAAGTTTTGAAGAAAGGAAAAGTTTTGAAATATTTAAATTACTCGACAGACCTAGGCTAAACTACTTTATAGATGTGGGTATTAGTAACTAATGAGGATACTATTCAAGAGATTTGTGAAGCATATGGGGAATGGGGTGGCTCAGTGGTACAGCGCTGGACTTGAGATCACAAGGTTGTGAGTTCGTGCCCCACCCATGTAGATGCCTTTGCTGGGAGGGGTTGCTCTTTTTTATAACCCTAGTACGGCTATATGATCTATCTAGGTCTAACTCAGGGGAATAATCCCTTTCTGTGAAGCACATGTTAGTGGCAGTAACATGCTGTAAGCAGAAATAAACTGACAGGCAAGATATTAATAAGCCTTTTGAGGTTCTAAACCTATGAGAATAAGGTGCTGGGTTGCATATGTAGACCAAAATTATACGTCATGCCTCTATTCACAAAAAGCATACAGCTATCAATGAGGAAACCTGCAAAACTTTCAGGAAAGCTTGAATGTAGGTGTAAAATGACTAACAGGTGATTATAATTTTGGTTAAGCAGAATGTGAAAAACATACAAAACGGGGGCTAACTTAGCTGATATGGTGGTAATAATTTAGGTTAGGCAGAAAAATGTGGAAATAAAATGATACATAGGTAAATGAGGCTAAAGTTATTTACATTGTAAATTAGAGTAGGCAAAATTTCATATGCATATAAAATTAAAAATGTATGGGATTTGCATTCATAAAACAATAAAACCATAGCATACAATCAGTAACCAAATATTATCACAAATACACCAAGCTACACTTAAATTTCCCTCTCAAGGTTATACCCCATTTGACAAACCTGTCTTTATATGGGAAAGAACTGAACTTGAGAAACACTTTTTATATTATTCTAAGTCACAGTTACAGCGCTGACTTCTTCATATTCACTGAGAACCAGAGAAAACTGTTACTTATACTTTTCAACCAACATTTGTAGCGTTAAAAGTCGGCAGGTCAATATTGTTTACACTTAGCCCGACACTTGAAGCCGCAGCGTTCGTGGATTTAGTGTGTAAGGTGATCGTTTTATTAAGTTATTTATTGCAGTTTAGAATTCAGTTGAAATATTTATTGTTGTAAAAGGTACAAACTATAATACAACAAAAGAAGGTACGTATTAGGTTGATAATATTATCTGCCTAACGAGAATGGTGTATATAAAGTAGAAAACTGATAAACTACACACATTACTAATCCTTAAAGAATATTTTGGCATACTTGAGCATACAGAAATGTCAATAACTATTGCAATTGTATATATTACTTCATTTATGTTGATAACCATTGACTGCTGTAATGCTACCTTTAAATATCGTTAAGTTTTATTGTACCCAGCGTTCGTCTCTGTCATTTTTCAGAGCTGTTCTAGGCATGAAATTGTACTGTGGGAAATCAAACTGGCCTTGAAAAACCAATAGAAGAAAGATGCTTTTGATCAGCAACATTAATTAGGCTTGTATTTAGGCGGAGCAGTGTTTTTGATCTCTACATGTTAACGCAGAGTCCCTGACAGCTCCACAAACCAGGCTGAGGCCATTTTTGCATATTATCCAGCTTGCGATGGATATACGAGTATCTGTGAAGGCGAAGACTGTTTGGATGGCTTAATAATTTAGTTCTGCTTGATAGAAAGTTGATTTGGGTACCTGTGTAATCGAAAATGCGAAGAAATGATACAAATGTGGCGTTTTACTGGCTTCTAAATGTAACTCAAGGCATGTATCTAATTTCTATAAAGATACTTATTGTGGCCAATAGGAGAGCCTGAAACAACTCGCTTGGCCCCGCCCTGAATATACAATGTTACCAGAATTGCCTGAGCAGCCTGCATAAGCATCCTACACACTTACCATTCCATATCTCTCCGTCCGTTGTGTGTGTGTTATGATAAGTAGTTTGTGGATGACTTATTTTTTATTTCATGACAGGGAGAAGAGAAATTATGGATAAAAATAGAGAATAAGGAATGACAGCAAGAGGTAATATGAGTAGCTGGGATGTGGCACCAGTGTGAGCAACATGGCGGAGTGTCGCTCTCAGTAGTGCCAGTGAGTGAGCTGCTCAATTTGTTACTCTTGCTCTGTACGCTTTGATTTCCCCCCATACTAGTGTCTGTGCATTATTTAACGCATTACGGAGATCCCTTGGAGCCCCTGAGTGTTCTGGCGGTTCCTGTGGCACTAAAAGGTGAGTGGGAAACGCAGGTGAATTCATTTTGCATTCAATCATCAACCATTTGTCCAATCGATCAGAGGAGAGGAGGGATGCCGCGTCGCCTCTAGCATATCTGGTGGCTTATGTAGGTGTCTGAGGCTCCCCACGTGCCCCAGGAGCCTTATAGGGCCCCCAGGTAGGCTATCAGGGGCCCCCAGAGAGTCATAAATGGTGTAATGTGCTTTGACAAGTCCCCATGACAGTGTGTGTGGGCGACCATAGACTCTCCTCCTCCGACGCCTTCCTCCTCATTTATTTCCTCCCCTCTGCCTCATTCCTCCCTCCTTTACCTCCCAGGGGCCGGAGGAAACATAATCTTGCACTTCTTTGTGACTAGGAATGGGTTGATACCAGGTATGTCTCAACTAAACCCTTCTTTTGTCCCCCTTCACAGCTAGATTTTTTTTTTTTTTTTTTTTTTTAATGTTGCTAGGCCTTGAAATTATTAATGAACTAAAGTCAAATGTCTCTTACAGGGGAATGTTTTTAAAATCCTGTTCATGGTTTAATCAGGCTTGGAGACCTTTGCAACTACCAGTTTTATCATTCTCCTACTGATGTTGTCTGCTATTGTTACTATTGTGTTTTTTTCAGCAATTTTTGCATCTCATTTGTTCTTAATCACACTACAAACCTCTCTGGCTGTGGTGGTAGAATGTAGGTATATATATTTTGGAAATTTCATGTAATTTTATTCTCCAGAAACATTACATTTTTAATGGGGTCATAACCTGCTCAATAAATCTCTCATTGTTGTGGACTTACACTCTCTTCACTTTAACTTGGCTTAAATTTATCATCTCCATCTTGACTACTGAACTATAGCAAGGGATTAACACTAGAATATGGTGCTAGTCATGAAGAAGTCCTGTGGAAAGGATTTTGAGCTGCAGTATTGCTTTTTCTGCCATGGACCTACAGGAAATAAGCTGCAAAAGGATGAAAATCTCTGCCTAGTGGAAATGAATGAACCACAGCAGAGGTTAGGTATACAGTATTATTTTGCTGACAGCAGAGGATTTTAGGCAACAAAGACTTAATCACTTAAATAAACCTCAACAGCTTATTATCACTATTAATAGAATCCACAAATTTTCTTCTTGCCAACTCCAGACTTTATTTAGCAGAAACCCTACTTAGTCACTTGTAAAATAAACCTTACTAGTCCTTTAGCACTGATAGTATAATTCAAGCATTTTATTCCTGCAAACTTCAGACATTCACTGAGCAGAGAAACACTACAGAAAAGGAGTAAATTTGATTGTTGCTATGGTAGCTCCTTGATTTTTCTCTCCCTTTCATAGACATGGCAGATCTTTGGTGGCAATTTTATTCCAAACTCTCAGTCAGTGTGAAAGTTTGCTTTCACACTGTAAAAAGCTAAGAACAAATTAAAGTATTGTGTAAATTTGACAGTGAAAAGAAAAATCTGTAGACCAAAATGTCTGAGACCTTACAGAGGTAGAGCAGACCAACGTTAATGTTTACTGGCCCAGTCAAAACTGACAAATGATTCACCATATGTAGTAAAGTAAGTGATGGGGAGGGGGAGAAGGAGAAAAGTGCATGTCATGACATACTTGCTGTTCAGTGGTTGCATCCAGATGATTTAATTCAGCAGTTGTAGGGTATGCATTGAGACAAAAGAAATCTCAACCCATTCACTGTGATGGTATGATAGAACTAAAGCATTTTGCAATATCAGCTCCAGATTATACCAGTGTTCTACAGAGATTGTTTATGTGGTAACATTGTCTAAAACCTGTATTCAGTACTCCTTCCCTGTGATACTGGGACTGGCATTTTACTCTAAGGCAAGCAGAAGAAAATGCCTAAATGCATGAGAGAGAAAGTCTGCATATATGTGAGGAGGGAAAAAAAAAAATTCATACCAATAGCTACCTTATATATTTTGGGGAAAAATTTTGCTAAGAAAAATCTGTACACTACGATGGAACATAGGTACTTTACTCTGTAATGATCCAGTCAGTTTTATATTTGGTACTGTGCAGTAGAAACATTATGCAGTGAATGCTGTGACTGGTAAAGGTTGTTTGTATACTCAACATGAATCATTATAGTTTTATAGAACATTGGATTTGTGGCTTTCTGTGATATTTGGGTGCCTTGTCCCCCCCCCCCCTTTTTTTTAAATCAGCTTGAAAATATGATGTTCCTTACCATACAGTATGTGCAGGTATAGTGATTATACAGATGCATGTGAAGTGTATCTACAAAAGGTGGAACAAATGCCTCTGTGGATGGAGCCAGGTTTTTGTGGGCTTGATGTGTGAATGATTGTGGCTTATTTCACTGGACGTTCTGTCAATAGTTCTCCCATTTCTTTACCTTCTCCTTCCATATTTCAGGATTTTAACTAACCCTTTCCATAGATAGGGAGAAAAGGGTTTTGGAAAATCACGATGATAATCTTGCAAACTGGATGAACATACTTTTGGCCAGCTCCATGCAGCTCTTATTTGTTAATTACCAGTACATTTTCTTGTGTTCTTGCAATCTTTTTTGTTTTAATAGTGGCAGGCACCTCTACCCTTCAGAATTAACAGATTCCAACCAAACCTGGACACAATGACCAGCCTGTGACTTAGTTTTGCCCACATGGTTTTGGTTGCCAGGCAACTACTCGTAGCCCAGCAACAGCCAAAAACCCGCTTTTTTTGTACTTTTCATGTTTTGAGCTGTAGAAGCATTGCTAATGGCCTTAGAAAGCTCTGACTTCTTTAGGCATAATCTTGAGGTCATTCCCTATCAGATGTGTGCCATCCATTTTTCTCTCTTCTCTAGTTTTTGAGTGGCAACCCTGTGAAGATTGGCTTCTGTGTCCCCAGCAACCAGTCCCGGTTTTCAAAAATGCCCCCCCTAGTTCCCAAGCTGCTTAATGGAGTTGAATGAAAGGTTGCACGATTATAGACATTGACTAGTACTACAACTTTCTATTGTACACCTATGTGCTACATTGGACAGAACAGGGGTCAAAGGTCATCAAATGCAAAAACAATGACAATAGCAAAAATCATGGCAATGCTCACACAAAATCATTAAGCCAGGGCCATGATTCTTGGGTGGAATATTGCACTGGAGTACCTCCATACAAAAATGACATTTAGTATTGAAACTCTCAGTCACTGGCAGCGCCACCTAGAAGTTGTACCTCTGGTGGGCCATTCCATGAACTTCAAGTTCCCTAGCTCCACAGTGGGTGGAAGGAATCTAATGAAACTTTGCATGCTTATAGAAGTTAATGAGTAACTTCTACAATTGTGCTTCGTACATGCATGACCTATATCCACCGGGTCAGGGGTCAAAGGTCATAAGTGCAGAAAATATGAAGAGGGCTAAAGGTACGACTTTGGTCATGCAAAATGCGAAGACTCCGAATATCATTCAGCCAGGGCCATGATTGTTGGGTGAAATGTTGCACTGGAGCACTGATACCTCCATTCAGATATGACTAAGTTTCAAAATTCACTTCTGGTTGCTAACAAAGCTTGGTCCACATAGAGCTGGCTATCGTTCTCTACTCGCTTGTTCGAATACAAGTACCGGTAAAGTTTTATTATACTGTAATATGGTTGATTTATCTTTAAATTTAGCAGATGTAGTTAGTCATCAGTGATGGTCAGGTTAGGTTAGTTATAGTTAGTTGTTAATTGTTATTGGATTTTCAGATACAGTACTTTTGAGTTTTATGGCAGCCTTTGTGTATAGGAAATTTCAGTAGGGTATTTGTAAACTGGTTGGTTATACGATGCAGTAATAAAGATGAGAGTAGCTACTACTGGTATATACTGTACAGTATGTATTACAGTACAGTACCTGGTATATTGCTGCGCTTCTGGGACTCTCATAACCTAGATTTTTTTTTTTTTTTTTTTTTTTTTTTTAATGAGAGCAAGACTGGATTGCATACCGAAATACATCATCTGATTGAAAATGTTAACTTATTCACCAGAAGGAAATCTTGTCTATCATTTCTTTGCTGCCAAATTTCCAAATTATTTATTTCTCATTGAAAGAGAAAATTTAAGCATTTGGGGTGTTATACAACCTTCATTAACTCCTTCAGTATGAGAGGTCCAAGCTTGGTAAAATACTGTACTAGGTACCATACTCAAAGTAACAAGAATACTGTAAGCTAACACTTCATCATTATTAAGGAATTGCCTTGTAACACATGCATATATAGGCCAGCACGATTTTCACACATCACAGCAAAGCAGTTACTGAGTTGGTAACAGTTGGGGAACACCACATTTCAGTACCATTCTCTTTCCACATTAACTTGGCCAAGATTTTCATCCTTTCGCAGCTTACGGTATTTTACCCAGGTCGATGGCAGAAAAATGCAGCACTACAGCTCTACATCCTTTTCATAGCACTTCTTGTTGCTACCACCATAAAAATGTTGATCTATTGTTTCAACCCAGGAATCAAGATGAGGAGAGGATAATTTTAGGCCAAGTTGGAGCAAACAGGGCATAGTGATCATGTGTGGTTAATCCATTCGGCTGGACATGAGTTTTATTTACACTTGCTGCTACCAGGCAATTTTGTACAGATTAAGAGGCCAGTGCAAGATATATTGTACTGTACCTGAGTTTTTAATGTGATTGTTTAAATTTGAGGAAAGATAAGGGGCTTCATAGAGAGGCTGTTGGAGATTGAGCAGTGTGGAGAGCTGCCATTAGTGACCAAGGTTGATGTGTGCAAGCATGTTGGAGCCTTTATAAATGAAAACGAAAGCAGTGAGAAGGAACAGATATAAGAATCTTTTGTGGCTGACAACCTTCACATCAAACAAATTTCAAAAAATGGTTTATTTAAGAAATTTATCATCTGTGTTACTGGCACATTGGGAATCCCCATTCAGCACTATACTGTTGGCTGTATCTTTTGCATCATATGGCTGTAATTTATACCATTGAACTGTGATGTTGTGGCATTAAGATGGCTTGGCCTTGTGGAGGGTGAGAAATTGATTAATAGAGTGAGTGAGTGAGGAGGATGGAGTGGAGAGGTACGGTATATGAATAAAGTCAAGTGTGAGATGGAAGGAGGGACTTAAGACAGAAGCAGGATGACATTGACATGGAATGCAATCTGTTCTTGGACACTCCTCCAGGATCAAGATCTCTGGCTATAGATCCATCCATTCATCCAGTGTTTCCCCATGAGGAGCATGGGAGCCTGGGGCTAGGCAAGTTGGTTCTGACATTTAAGATGAGAGTAACCAGCCTCACTCATCCCTGAGTTGCATTATATGAGCAATAAGCCCCTACCATCCCCTGGATATAAACCTGCACTGGCGCAATCCGATTGGAACGATATGTTAGTTAAATAGATAAAATTGTCCTCTACCCTTTACTTTGTGCTGTGCAATAAGTGGTGTGGTGGTGCTTATTTAAATGTGCGAGAGAGCATTAAGCAAAATACTTTTGAGATTATTTGGCCATGTGGAGAGGATGGAGAATGAGAGATTGACTAGGAGACATTGTGAGTGAGGTGAGGGAAGGGAGACTAAGGATGAGATGGAGGGATGAAATGGAGAGGTATCTGAGAGAGGGGTGTGAGTTAGAGAGCAGGCATCCAGATGGCAGAGGACAGGGTGGCATGGAGGTGAGTACAGTAGTTTGTGGGCACCCCTAATGGGATTAAGGTATCTGGTAATAGATAAGTAAATAGCCAGTACCGGTATAGAGACCACAACCAGAACATTGCCATTGTTTTGATGTATCCGTCTATTACTTGGTACTGGCACAGATAGAGCTATAGCAGTTAAGCCTAATTGGTTCAGGGATTGCATTATTCAGAGCTCTTATTGCCCTAAATGGATCTAATTTGGTCTTGTATATTCCCTTTGGGTTCCAGTACCCTCATATGTTGCTGTATTTGTATTCATGTTTCTGAGATATGAGGTAAACAAAATTCTGTCTGTCTATTGCCAGACACCATAATCCCGTAAAGGGTGGCCACAAACAGATCACCTTCATGTCGCCCCACCATTTCACTGCCCTGCTCCCAGCTCACACCCCCCTCTCCCATATACCTCTCCACTCCATTCCTCCATCTCATCATGTTTTAAATACTGGCATTGTATTTGCAAGGTTTTGTTTGACTAATGAGATAGTTGTCCCTCCAAAGGAATTGGCTGTGAACAAAAGAAAGGTGGCGACATTCACGATAAATTACTTTTGAAATGCCTGGACTTAAAGATGGTACTGCTAGTACTTCGTATTAGTTAAATGAGAATAGAAGTTCATTATATCAGATGGAAAGAAAAGTTGGCTGTGGTTCCTACAGTGTCACTCGGGGAAACCTTCAGGAATTTCATTGATGAGAAACTTTGTGCTTCCTACTTGTTTTTATCAATGAGCTGAGTTGGACCATCATTATGAGAAGTCTTTCCGTAAATGCTGCACTGAATTGTCATTATGATAGAGGGAAAAAAAATTGATAAACTGTTTCCTACGTGTTATGATCGATGTGATGAAATGGACCATCGGTGTGAGAAGTCTCTTCCAGTGCTATACTGAATACAGGTAGTTGACAGGAGATAGAAAAATGAAAAAAGAAAAAAGAAAGGCATTGTACTGAGAGAGTTATTCAAGATTATTTGACCCATTCAGTGTGAGAGGTGACTTAAGATAGACCAATTGTGGTATATGTGGAGCACTCCGTTGTGATGGTCTACACCATTTACTTTGTTTTTGGTACCTGTAGATGATATTCTTAAGGGAGACCCATCAGATTGTAGGGGTTAGATATTGCCCTACTTCCTTCACTGCTAGGCATGATGCTGGAGGGGGCTTCTTCACAAGGTGGCACTGATATGGCCAGGTGGTGGAGTTGCCCAGATAGACAATGTCCCTCAGTCCTCTCCTAGTCACTGGAGAGGAGGATGGTGGACTGTAGGAAAAGGGCAACTACTGGTACTTCGAGGGAGATGCTAATGGAGAACTGCTTGGATATTGGAAACTTTTATAACCGACCGGGGAAAAAAGTTGGGGGGGGTGGGGGCAGAATTGATAAACTTGTGTAATGGAGTCTATAACTTATTGGAAAAATATGGCTAGGGTAACTGACCCTACTCATCACCAAACTTGGATCTGAAATTGCCCATTTTCATATCAGTTTCTCATACAGCAGATGCTTCTATAATGAGACCTGCCTGTAGGCTACTGCCAGACATCCGTCCTAAGCTGAATAAATTAGTCTGAAGGCAGTAAGGATAAACTACATTTACAGTATAGTACTGAAAGATAAGGCTAATATCACTGAGGGAAAACGTTAAAGTATAAAATGCCAATTAGGAGAAAATTTACTCATCTCTTGTGATAGGTGAATTGGACTTGCCATATGAGAGGCCTTCCCTAAACCTAATAAAATCATTGGCAGGTAACAAGAATGAACCAAAAATAAGAGATATATTAAATGGGTTGCTGAAGATTGTTTCCAAACCATTTACTGTGAGGTGATTGGCAGAATACCGGTACTTGAAAATTTTGAAATGTGTTAATGATCGAGTATGACATAGTTGGTTTGTTTTCATCTGATGGAACTGGGCTACTCTCGACTTGAATCCTAGGGCCTGTATTCTTGTAGGGTGAGGAAGCTACTAACACCTCTTCCTTAGTGTTTAGAACAAGTGTGATAATGTGTAGCCTGTTCTTGTGTATGCATGCTAGACTTTTTCTCAACATATGGGATGGGTGTTGGTATTATATTACTTGAATTTCCTGCCTATTGTAACTAATATTAATTGTACCAACACTAATTGCCTTTTTATTTTTCTCAGGTAAATCTCCAAGAGCATCCCCTCTTTTGCGAACTCCTAGTAAGGTAAAATTATCAATACAGTGCATCTTTTGTTTATTTTGTAATATCGTATGTAGTGATTGTTTTTATTTTTTATTTATTTATTTATTTTTATTGTGGTGGATGAGGTCACCCATCATCCACTCATTCAAGTGTAGCACTGCCTTCAGGTGACCGTGTTACAGCACTGCACAGAACTACCTTTTATTATTATTAATTATTATTATTATTATTATTATTATTATTATTATTAGTGGAGGGGGGGAGAGCAAGGGGGAGGCCAAGGATGAGATGGAGGGAAGGAATGGAGAAGTATATGAGAGAGGGGAGTGTGAGCTGGGAGCAGGGCAGCGAAATGGTGTTGGACAGGGTGACATGGAGGGCAATTTGATTGTGGCCACCCCGTACGCGATTAAGATGTCTGGCAATAGATAGATAGATAGATTATTAGTGGTGGTTGTAGTTATACCAAGATAACCATTTACTATGTTGAGTAGTAACCACATAATCAAATAGACACCTGGTGGTCAAGTGAGTTAAGGTGCTCCTGTATATGGCCCAGCAGGAGTTAAGGTTGAGGGTTGGTTGAGGGATTTACCATTGCCTGTATAATGGTGCTGTGGAGAATGGCTGGTATTTCATATCTAAAATGTGTTTAAAGGTTAGGATTCAGTGGTTTAGGCCAGTGCCATACCGTTCTTATTGGACCAAAGTGGATGGATGGTACAGAGAGAGAGATGAATTTGATGCAGTCTTGGTATGAGTGCAACATTTGAGAGAGAGAGAGGGGTGGGAGATGAATTTGGTGTAAGCTTGGTATAAGGTAAGAGTGCAACATCTGAGAGAGAGAGAGAGAGAGAGAGGAGGGGGTGGAGGTGGGGCGTGACAGTCAAGTGGGTAGGAGGGGAGAGGGGGAGAGGAACGCTGCCATAACCTCTCTTCTCTTACCCCGCCCACTGCCACCTGCTCTCTCTCTCTCTCTCTCTCTCTCTCTCTCTCTCTCATCATGTGTGTGTGTGTGTGCTCCCTTGCTCTTTCCCACTCCGTTCTCTCTCTCTCTCTCTCTCTCATCAGGGAAATAGTTCTCTCCTTTCCCCCACATATTTTCATTCCTTTTTCTCTCATTCACAGTCTTCCCTACACATATACCTTCATTTTTTCTCTCCTTCCCTCCAGTCTCTCCTCCTCACCCCCTTTCTCTATGTTTTCCTCCCCCTCCCTTTTCAACCTCTTCCCTTTCTCTCCTTTATTTCACTTCAGGTTTATTCCCATTTCTCCCTCGTCTTTCTGTTCTTCCTTCCTCTCCTGCACTTCTTCCTTTCTTTCTTCCATCCTCTCCTTCCCTATTCCTTTCCTTTTCCCGTAGTCTTGCTCCCTATTTCCTTTCCTTTCCATTCCGTTCCTACTTCCTTTCCCTTAATCCTTCCTTCCTCTCCCTCCCTTTTCCTTTTCTTCCTCCTCTTCCTCCCTTAACGTTTTCTTCCTATTTTCCTTCTTCATGTCTCTCCTTCCCTGTTTCCCTTCCGTCTTCATTTCTCCCTATTTTCCTTCCTTCATTTCTTCCCCTATTCCTTTTCTTGTTCCATTTTCTCCCTGTTCTTGCGTCCTGACCCTCACTACTTCCTTTTCTTCTTCCCTCCCCTCGCTTCTTCTCCATACCTTCCCCATTTTCCTCTCTCTCTTTTTGCTTTCCTCTCTTCCTTTCCCTCCCTCATGTCCTTTTATTCCTTCCTCCCTCCCTGTTTTTTTCCCCCGTCTTCCTTCCATCTTCCTTTCCCTCTCTTCTTTCCTCTCCCTTCCCCTCCCACATTCCCTTAGCATTCGCCTTCCTACCTCTCTGTCTCCTTTTCTTCCTCTCACCTCTTAATTCTCTTCCCCATCTCTTCCTCATCCCCTTGCTGTTCCCCACCTTATCTTCCTCTTTCCTTTTCTTCTTTCCTCTGCGTCCCTTTTCATTCCCTTCACTATCTTTCCCCTCTGTCCTTCCCATTCCCCTTCCCATATCCAGTCCTTTCCAATTTTTTCTTTCTCTCCCTTCGTCCTTTCTTCCTCACTTTCTTCCCTTCCTCACACTCCTTCCGTCTTCTCTCCTTCCCTCTTTCTTTCCTTCCCTCTTTCTCTCCTTCCCTCATTCTCTCCCACCCTCCTTCAGCTTGCCTTTCTTCCCTCTCCTTCCGAATTCTCTCCTTCTCATCAGATTTTTCTCCCAATCTGCGTTTGGTTGAAGGGATTGGTATGGTGGGGGACTTCTTGCTTTGCTGCTTGCTGTAATTATCATTCTCTCTCTCTCTCTCTCTCTCTCTCTCTCTCTCTCTCTCTCTCTCATTATCATCCCCACATTCTCTTTCAACAGCCTCTCTCTCCCCTTCTTCTTAATTATCAAAGCCAACCCTTAGAGTACAAGAGACAACTTCTGACCAAAAAAATATCATCTATTATATATTGTCCGCTAAAATAAAACACCGTAGAGTGAAGTTGACGTTGTTTTCATGAGAGAGAACGGGGTAACTTCGCTATATTTAATACCGTAGTGAAAGTTTGTGCGTTAAAGGGTGTATCGTGTATCTGTTTTCGTTATGTAAGAGGCTATTCCCGGGCTATATAACGTAATATGTTGATGTTTTTGTCTGGGCTGCCTTGCTTGTTAAGGTGTATTACGGGAGGATTTGTGTGTGTGTGTGTGGGGGGGGGTATGTATTTGTGTGTGTGTGTGTGTGTGTGTGTGTGTGTGTGTGTGTGTGTGTGTATTTGTGGGTGTGGATATGTATTTCTGTGTGTGTGTGTGTGTGTGTGTGTGTGTGTGTGTGTGTGTGTGTGTGTGTGTGTGTGTGTGCAGTGCCTTACAAAAGATCCTTTTGGGTTGTCTCTACTCATTTTCTACCATGACCTCTTGTCCTGTGTTAGTGTCCTTGCTTCTTATTTTACACAACTCTCATTACTTCATCTTGGCCCAGATTTTCGTCCATCTGCAGCATATTCTACGTAGCTCAGTGGCAGAAAAAGACAGTACTACGGGTCTACATCCTTTCCATAGCACTTCTTCGTGACCAGTGCCATTCTGGTGTTAATTATTGTTGCAGCTGAGTACTTAAGATGGAGGGATGGCAGTTTTAGGCCAGTTCAGAGTGAAAATGATATAGTCTTGCCGTATTAAGAGTAGCATATTTCTCTCTCGTTTCCATTCGTATCCCTATCAGTATAATCTATAGTCGTTTTACCTTAACTTGGCTTCGGTTTTTGTCCGACTGCAGATTATTTTCTCCTAGCTCAGTGGCAGAATAAGACGGTACTACGTGTCTACATCCTCTCCATAGCACTTTTTCGTGACTAGCACCGTAATCTTGTGTTAATCTCCTGCTACAACTCTACATTCAAGCTGGAGAGATGGCAGTTTTAGGCCAGGTTAGTGTGAAAAGAGTATAGTGACGTCTTTCTTTTATCATCACTACTGCCAGATGATTTTATTCAGCTAAGGGGAATCGATAGTTAAATTATTTTATACCTTTCACTCTAGTTTGCCTACAAAATACCGCCTCTCCATCTTAAATGCAGAATTGTAATGATATATAAACACGAGAATGCATGCTAGTTACGAGGGAGTGAAATGGAAAGGATGTAGAACGGTAGGATTGTGTTTTACTCTAGTTTGGCTTCAGAATGCCGCCTCTCCATCTTGAATGCTGAATTGAACGATATAGTAACACGAGAATGCATGCTAGTGACGAAGGAGTGCCATGGAAAGGATGCAGAACGATAGCATTGTCTCTTCGTGCCATAGAGGTTTGTGAATTAAGCAGAAAAAGGACTAAGATATGCCCCAAGTTAAGGTAAAATCACAAGAACATCTCATCCTTACCGGTTTATTTCTGTATCTGCTCCGTTACTATATTCTTGTGCGTTCATGCAGTCTGTGTCGATGTTAAAAAGGCGTAAGAAGCATGATTGAGAATATTAGTGGGTAGTTTAAGAAATAAATAGCTAAGGAAGAGGTGTTAGGGAGGCTCCTCACCCAACGAGAATACAGATTTTAATCATGCAGTCTGTTTCGATATTTAAAAGATGTAATAAGCATGAACGAGAATATTAATGGATAGTTTGGGAAGTAAATCGCTAAAGGAGAGGTGTTAGGGAACGTCCTTGTCCGATGAGAATGCGGGACCTTGATATCTTCACGACGTGTCACAAGATGAATAAAATCGTCTGGTGGTTGCTTTAATGACATAAAAAGCAGGATTGTAGGAAAATGATGATGGTGATGAAGGAAGATGATGATGATGGAGAAGGAAAATGATGATGGTGATGAAGGAAGATGATGATGATGGAGAAGGAAAATGATGATGGTGATGAAGGAAGATGATGATGATGGAGAAGGAAAATGATGATGGTGATGAAGGAAGATGATGATGATGGAGAAGGAAAATGATGATGATGATGAAGATGGTGATGATGACGAAGGAAAATGATGGAGAGGGAAAATGGTGATGATGATGGTGAAGAAGGAAGATAATGATGGAGAAGGAGGAGGAGGAGGATGGAGAAGGAAGATGATGATGATGATGATTAAGAAGGAAGATGATGATGATGTAGGAAGATGATGATGATAGAGGAGGAGGATTATGATGAAGGATGATGATGATAATGATGGAGAAGGAAGATGATGATGATGGAGAAGGAAGATGATCATGATGGAGAAGGAAGATGATGATGATGGAGAAGGAAGATGATGATGATGGAGAAGGAAGATGATCATGATGGAGAAGGAAGATGATGATGATGGAGAAGGAAGATGATGATGATGGAGAAGGGAAATAATGATGAAGAAGGATGATGATGATGATGATGAAGAAGGAAGATGATGATGATGGAGAAGGGAAATGATGATGAAGAAGGATGATGATGATGATGGAGAAGGGAAATGATGATGAAGAAGGATGATGATGATGATGAAGAAGGAAAATGATGATGATGGAGAAGGGAAATGATGATGAAGAAGGAAGATGATGATGATGGAGAAGGAAAATAATGATGATGATGAAGGAAGATGGTGATGATGACGAAGGAAAATGATGGAGAGGGAAAATGGTGATGATGATGGTGAAGAAGGAAGATAATGATGGAGAAGGAAGATGATGATGATGAAGAAGGAAGATGATGGTGATAGAGGAGGATTATGAAGAAGGAAGAAGATGATGATGATGGAGAAGGAAGATGATGATGTAGGAAGATGATGATGGTGGAGGAGGAGGAGGAGGATAATGAATAACTAGATAAACAAGGGAGTTATAATAAAATCTTATAATGAGAATAAAACAAAATGCACCAAAAAATAAAGCAGAGGAATAAAATAATGGAGGTAAAGAAGGAGGGGGAACGACAAATACAGAAGAGCCGGGAGGGAATGGAAAATGAACGAGACGGAAATAATTAATAAATGGAAAGAGAGGAAGAGGGGAGGGAAGGAGGAGGAGGAGGTGGAGGGGAGAAGGAAAGATGGAGAGGAGAGAGTGGGGGAAATAGAGGAGGTGGAGGGGAGAGGGAAAGAGAGTGGGGGAAAGGGAGAAGAGGAAGTGGGGGGAGAGAGAAAGATGGAGAGAAGAGAGTGGGGGAAAGGGAGAAGAGAAGGATGAGGAGAGAAGGGAACATGAGAAAGGGAAGAGTAGGAGGAGGATGAGAAGGGGGAGGGAAGAGGGAAGAGATGAGGGGAAAGGGAGAGGAGGAGAGAGAGACATGAGAAAGAGAAGAGGATAAATGAAAGTGGGGCAGGTGGAGAGAGGATGAATGGAAGGTTATGTAGGTGAGAGCAGAGAAGTAAAAGAGGATTGAGGGGGTGTAGGGGAAAGGAATGAGAGGAGACAAAGATGGGAAAGGAGGAGGAGGTGAAGTGGAAAGGAAGCCGAGGAGACGGGAGAGAGGGATAGTTGGAGAGGAAAGGAAAAGGAGGAAGAGAGAGGGGAGGGGAAGAAGGGGAGAAAATAGTGTATAGATGGAGGGGAAAGAAAGAGGAGTAGAGAAGGGAGAGGAAGAGATGGAGGGGAAAGAAAGAAGTGGAGCAAGGGAAGAGGGGAAGGAGGAGAGAAAAAAGAAGAGATGGAGAGGAAAGAAAGAGGAGGAGAAGAGAAGGAAGAGGAAAAAGGGAAGGAGGGGAGACTGGAGAGGCAGAGATGGAGGGGAAAGAAAGAGGAGGAGAAGAGAAGGAAGAGGAAAAAGGGAAGGAGGGGAGAATGGAGAGGCAGAGATGGAGGGAAAAGAAAGGATGAGGAGGAAAGGAGGAGAAAAAAGAGAGGAAGAAATGGAAAAAAAAGAAGGAAAAGAAAGAGGAGGAGGAGAGGAAGAGATGGAGAGGAAAGAAAGAGGAGGAGGAGGAGGAGAGAAGGGAGAGGAAGAGGAGAGGGGTAAGATAATGGAGAGTGAAGGAGGGGAGGAAGTGAACTAATGATGGAAGGAAAACAATTAGAGGGGAGGCATAGAGGGACACGGCACGAAAAGATGACAAGGGGGAGAGAATGACTGGAGGGGGAGGGAGAGAGACGGAGGAAAGAGAGGGAGGGAAAGGAAGGAGAGGAGAGTGGAGAGGGAGGAGGGGAGGGAGGGATGTGGGAGGGAAAGGAAGGAGAGGAGAGTGGAGAGGGAGGAGGGGATGGACAAGCAAGGACATGCCGGGAAACCTATCCTTCTTGTAACCCCTTTATGAGTTCAGCTTTACTGTGGAGGTGTTGAATCAGGTTTACACTCTCTCTCTCTCTCTCTCTCTCTCTCTCGCTGCCTCTACCTACCTACCTACCTACCTAATTCTTTCTTCCTCCAGACAATTTTGCCAAAGCTTAAAAAGGATCTTGTACAGAAGAGGTTATTGAAGGCTGTATCGTATTCAACATTTTTAGTTTGAAAAGATCAATGCCCATATTCTCCTTGGTTAAGAAAGCTCCCTAACACCTTCTTTTAAGCGATTTGTTTTGTTCATTACGCCTTACTGTCCTTCTCTGCGTTACATAAATCCTTCCAGTATCGCCATATTCTGCCTGAATAACGCACAGAATCATATTAACCACCATGCCCAAAAACAAATCGCTGAGGAAGAGGTGTTAGGGATACGAGCCTAGGATGAGATGGAGGGATAGGGTGGGGAGGCTTATATGAATGAAGGGGTGTGAGTTGGGGAGAGGGCCGCCTGGTGGAGAAGAACAGGGTGACAGAGGTGATTCTTCATGTGGCCGCCCCTTTAGGGATTAAGACACCTGACTATAGAGAGAGATTTAGGAATAGCCTCTTAATATGAATGTAGCGAGAATAGAGTGATTGAAGATTTTAATATTGTCCAGCCAGGAAATTTGTCTGAATAAAGCTGTCTGGCGGTAGTTGTTGTTAGTTATTATCACTGTAGGGGGTCTTAATTATAAACTAACATAAAGCGAAACAACAACTCACCATTATAATATACGGTATGTGAATATGGCGTTTTGGTCAGTACTCAGTATAAATATGCTAGGCCCAATAAATATGCTGAGTACTTAGCTGTGGTGTTGACGGTAATAAATGCAGAGAGATGGCTGATCGTTGTAGAGAATTTGAGGCACGTATGTTTACTGTTTAGTGGCAGGTTGAGAACTGGACTGACTGGTGGCAAGGAGAGAACTGTCTGGTAGCAGGGAGAGAACTGTTTAGTCTGGTGGCAAGGAGAGAACTGCAGCTTCGAGCAGCTTCGTGCACGAAGTAAATCAAATGAAACTTAACATTACTGAATCATTCTAACTAAATACGTTGTTTTCTCCATGACCAGATTTATCTCTAGTGATAAATAATATTTTATCCAAATTATACAATACAATAATTTATTTACAAAGGTGTGCTGTCGTGGGCGGGAATATTTAAACCCGAAATCCACGACAGTTGTTGTTGTTGGTGCTGGTGGTGGTGGTGGCGTTATTATTGTTGGCGGTGGTGGCGGTGGTGGTGGTGGTGGTGGTGGTGTTGTTGTTGGTAGTTGTGGTGGTGGTGGTGTTGGTAGTGGTGGTGGTGGTGGTTGTGGTCCTGTTGTTATTGGTGTGGTAGTGGTGATGGTTGTAGTGGTGTTGTTGGTGGTGGTGGTGGTTGTAGTGGTGATGTTGTTGTTGTGGTCCCAGACTCATGTAAAGCGTAAACCCAGTGGACTGTAGGCTTAAGTTGCCCGCCTACTGCAGTTCACCGTCCACATTTCAGGGGATGAGGAAGTAGATGAGGGACGCGTGTATAACCAGGCAGTCACGCCGCGTTGTTATATTATTGCCACCACGTGAAGGCGTCCCTCGGCAGCATATTACGTAAAAAATATCGTAAAAGCAATCGTACTGAAGAGTTACTGGAATTAAGTTTCTGCTGCGTGAAGAGTTTTTTCCTACTTTATACACACACACACACACACACACACACACACACACACACACACATATTCTCTCTCTCTCTCTCTCTCTCTCTCCACCAAACCACAAACTGGTTCCTTGACGCTGGAATCTGAGGCTCATATTACAGTGGTGAGAGAGAGAGAGAGAGAGAGAGAAATGGCATACAAAGAAGTGGAGGAGGAAAGAAATGTGATATAGTGTGAAATGGAGTGGAAGGAAGGGGAATTGAAAAGTGCTTGAGGAGAAGGGATGTTGAGGGGAGGAGAGAGGAAGGAAGAAGAGGAGGAGGAGAGAGGAAGGAAGAAGAGGAGGAGAGAGGAAGGTAGAAGAGGAGGAGGAGGAGCAGGAGGAAAGAGAAGTGAGAGGTACCGCAGGGCAAGAAAGATGAAAGGAAGGAGTGAAAAAAAAAAATAGGGGAGGGTGTGAATAGGAGAGAGAGAGAGATGAAACGAGGAAGATAGCAAGGAGGGCAAGGTTGAGGAGCGAGAGAAAGTTTAGAGAGAGGCTTAGAGGAGGGAATGAGAGTGAGGGAGGGAGGGGAGAGGTGGGGAGGAGGGAGAAAGAGGGGAGAGCGAAGTAGAAGCTTTTGGGACGAAAGTGTGGAGAGGGGAGGAGGAGGAGAGAGAGAGCGGAATTGAAGGAATTAGGGGAAGGGAAAGGAGGGGAGAGTTTAGTGAAGGAGGAGGGGGGGAGAAAAAGTGGAGGGATACGGAGAGAGGAGGAAGAGGAAGAGGAGGGTAGGAGGAGGAGGAATGGGAAGAGGAGAGTAGGAGGAGGAGGAAGGGGAAGAGGAAAGTAGGAGTGTGTTCAGAGAAGGGGGAGAGAGGAAGAAAGAAAGGGGATAGGAAGTGAAGGAGTGGAGGAAATGAGGAGAATTTTAATATGGGGGAGAAAGGAGGAAGAAGGGGAGAAAGGGAGGGATGGAAGAGATAAGCTGGAAGAGAAAAGGGAATACTGAGAGGGAGAAAGAGGGGAGTAGAGGGATTCGTGGAGGGGAGAGGGAAGAAGAGAGGGAATAGTTGAAGAGAAGAAGATGAGAGGGATATGTGGAGGATGGGAAGAGGAGAGAAGATGGGGAAAAGAGAGACGGATTGGAGGAAGAGAATGGAAGATGGGGAGGAGGGGTGGGGAAGGAGAGAGGGAGAAGTTGAAGAGAGAGGGATGAGAGGGATTTGTGGAGGGGAGGAAGAGGACGTGAAGGTGGGGGAGTAGAGGGTATGAATGAGAGAGAGGAAAACTGAAGAAGGAATAGGGAGAGGGAAAGAAAAAGATAGGGGCGTGAAGAGGTAATTTGAGGGCTAGGGGGGGAATGGTGTGAAGGTTGAGAGAGAGAGAGAGAGAGAGATGGGGGGGATGAACTGAAAGAAAAAATAAGAAAGGGGACATAAGGAAGGGGAGAGAAAGGATTGAAGGGGTGTGGGAAGTACATGAGAAAAGCATGGCTACAAAAATGGGTGGTAGGAGGATAGTAAGGGGTTTTAGAGGGGAGGGGGGAGCAAAAGGGGAGAGACTTAGAGGGGGTAGGAGGTGATGGAAGCCAAAAGACGAGGGGGGGGGGAGAGAGAATGAGAGGTGTGAAGCGTGACAGGATGGGTGAAAGGAAGAGGGAGGGATTGACAAGAGAGGGAGTAAGAAAGGATGGAAAGGGAAGAGATAAGGGAGTATGAGGAATTAGGATGGGATGGGGACTGTTCAGGAAATGATGAGAGGAGGAGAGAGGGGAGGGAGCTTTTGAGAAGAAGGAAAAAGAAGGGAGAGAAAGAATAAAAAGAGGAAGGAAGAGAAAGAGAGGAGGGAGAGAGAGAGAGAAGAGGGTTGAGGGGAAAGAGGTTAAGAGCCCTGAGGGGAGAAGTAAAGGGAGGTTGTGGTGTCGACAGAGGAGTGGTACCTGAGAGAGAGAGAGAGAGAGAGAGAGAGAGGAGGGGGGGGGGAGTATTGGAAAGAATGTAAACAACAGAACGAGTCAAAATAGGAGACGAGGCTTGGATCTGTAAGGAAAGACAAATTTGGAGAAACACAACACGAGGGCGAGGAATAATGAAAGAGAGAGAGAGAGAGAGGGGGGCATGGAGACTTGTTTATGGAAGGGTGAATGGGTGGAAAGAAGGAAGAGAAAATTGGATAGGAAATGACGTATTGAGAGAGAGAGAGAGAGGTGGGGGGGGGACAAGAGAAGCAAGAGGGAAAGATGAAAGGGAAGATAAGAATGCAATTAGAAGAAGGACAAAGAAGAGATATGAGGGAAGAGGATGGAAGGGGAAGGGGTGGATTGGAGGACTGGGGAGGGGAGGAGAAGGGAGGACGGGGGAGGAGAGGAGGGGAGGGGAGGTGGGAGTGTGCATGTGAAGAGTAGGGGAATGGGAGAAGGGGAGAGGTGAAAATAAGTAGAGTTGGAAGAGGGGAAAGGAAGAGTGGGGAGAGAGGAGAGGGGGTAGGAAGAGGAGGGAAGGGGGAGGTGGGTGTTGGTGAAGCGAATGAGGGGAGGGAAGGGGGTAGTGGTGGTTGGAGGTTAAGTGTAGGGTGGGAGGGGGAGAGGGAGGCGACCAGGTGTAGAGAAGTGGGGAGGAGGGAGGGTTAGATGAGGAGGGGAGGATAGTGGGAGTAGTGCAGGTGTCAGGTAAGGACAGGGAAGGGGATAGGGGTAGGGGAGGGAAGGGAAGAGGGGGGGGAGGGAAGGATGAGTTAGGTGAAGAGCTGGAGAGAAAAAGGGAGATTTGATGGAGGAAGGAGTGGTGTGTAGGGATGGGTAAAAAGGGAGGGAGAGGTGTGGAAGGGAGGGAGGAAGGGGATAAGAGGGGGAGGGTGGAGGTGAGTGTGGGTTTAATGAGAAGGAAGGGAAGAGTAAGGAAAGAAAATTGGGATAGATGGAGACGGGGGAACTGAGTATTAAGGAGGGAGGAAGGGGAAAGAAAGTGGAGGAATGGAAGAGAGAGAGAGGGAGGGAGGGAGGGAGGGATTGGAGGTTTAGAGGTAGAGGAGGTGAGTAGTGTGAGGGAAGGGGAGAGGGGAGAGAGGGGTTGGGGGAATAGATGGGGGGGAGAGAGAGAGAGAGGAGGGGGCAGGTGAAGAGGGTGTTAAGAGCAGGACAGAGTTGATGGTGGAGGAAGAAGAGGTACTTGGAGGGAGAGATGGAGACATGAGAGGAGAGAGAATGCGTGGCTGGGAGTGAGGGAGAAGGTGGAGGAAAGGTAGGGAAACGAGGGAGGGAGAGGGAAGGTGGAGGAATGGAGAGGGAGGGAGAGAGAAGGTGGAGGAAAAGAGAGGGAGGGGGAGAGGTATGGAAACAGGAGAGGGGATTTGCTTGGTTGGGAGGAAATTGGAAGAGAGAAAGAGAGAATTAGGAGGGTAGGCAAGGGAAATGGGACAGAGGGAGGTACAGACTTAGTTGTTGAGTAACGGAGTTAGTTGTTGTCCGGCCAAGCATACCCATCATCCGCAAGCAAGCAACCGTCCCTGCAGGGGCGCCCCATGCAATGAACCAATGTTCCCTTGTGGTTGGCGGTGCCACTCCAATGCGAGCGGAGAAGAGTGTGGAGGCTTGGGTCCTGGATGGACGCCGCGTTTGCATCTCCAGCAAGTACAGGTTCACCATAGTACGCTCCACATCACCCTGTTATTCGGTTGTAGGGTTACCACCCAGCGTTGTAATTTGTATTTGGCTTCCTGAGTTACAGGGAACCATTAGTCTTGTCACTCAATTTAGAGCCACCTGAACAGCGAGAAGAGTAACAAAAAGTGGCGGGAAGTACCGGAGAAACAGCGCGCGCGCGCGCGCGCCCACCCACCCACACACACACACACACACACACACACACACACACACAAACACACACACACACACACACACACACACACACACACACACACACACACCAAAAAAAAAAAAAAAAAAGTGAAGGAAGACGTGGACAGCAGTACATCAAGGGAGTGGTGATGGTCGCCACCGCCTGCCACCAAGAGACGTGAGTGGAGGGAAAATGCGATGTTGGGAGGGAAAGAGAGCAGAAGGATGAGTGAGAGGAGATACTGGGTGAGGAATATGGAGGGGAGGAGAGAGGGGAATAGGAGAGGTGAAGGGAGAAGGAAGTGTTGAAGCCAAGGCACTGGTGGAGGGGTGGAGAGGAATGATGGAGGGAGGAGACGGAGAGGGATAACGATAAGGAGGAATGAGGGGAGGAATTCATAACTTTGGAGGAATGAAAGGAAGGTGGAAATGTGGAGAGGAAGGGGAGAGTGGAGTGATATGGAAAGAAGAGAGAGAGAAGTGTTATGGAGGGAGGAGAGTGAGGGGGGAGAACGGAGCGATATGGAAAGAGGAGAGTGAGGGAGGGGGGGGGAAGTGTAGATATGGGGAGAGGAGAGTGAGGGAGGGAGTGAAGTGATACGGAGAGAGGCGAGTGAGGCGGGGGTAGAGAGTGGAGTGATATGGAGAGAGGAGAATGAGAGAGGGAGAGAGATAATGTGGTATGAGAAGAGGAAGAATGTATAACTGGGCTGGAGAGATGGAGGAAAGGTAGGAAAATGGAAAACAGGAGAGATAGAAGAAAGACTGGAATGGTATGGAGAGAGACAAAGGAGAGAGATAGAGAGGGTGGAGGAATGAGTGGGTTTGGAGACAGGAAAGTGGAGAGGGAAGGGAGAGATTAGAATGATATGGAGAGAGACCAGAGGGTAAATAGCCGCATAACTTCCATTTCCATCTTGAGGGCTAAAGAGTACCGTACCAAGAGATTAAGTAAATTATGGTGCTAGTCACGAAGAAGTGCAGTGGAAAGGATGGCCGTAGTATTGTCTTGTTCTGCCACTGAAAATCACCAGGTTAAAGAAGTAGAGTTTTATTTATTTATTTATTTATGCATTTATTTATTTGCGGCTTCTGTAGATAATATTATTTGGTATACATGAGCAATCTTAATAATGGAATTTAGAGAAGGCGATGTGTAACCTCCCTAGTTTGACAAATTTATTCAGAGATAAATATGATTGTTTGGAGAGTGTGGGAATGAAGTATCCCCCGCCCTTCTCTCTCTCTCTCTCTCTCTCTCTCTCTCTGTATATCTGTCTCTCTCTCTCCCGTGAACACCAATATGAAGCTTATTTAATTGAATAATAATAATTTGGTTTTATAAATGGAATATAAATGACGTAGCCGAGTTGAAGGGATTACGGTGAAATTGTCTACAGGTGTTAAGATCTAATTACTTTATACGTCATTGCATCGACGAGAATTTATTATTATTATTATTATTATTATTTCCGGTATTTTTTGTATGTATCCGACTCTGGGCAAGGCTTCAGAGCCTATTCCCAAGTCCCAGTAGTCCTCCTTGGGGCCCAGTAGTCCTCCTACATCTCCACATGTCACCACTTCGGCGCTAACACCCACCGTCCATATTGAATACATGATAGGGCTGTCTCGTACAGGACTGGTGTATTGGTATTAGCGGGGGTATTTTTACATGTCGGCGGGTCTTCTGGTAGATTGATAATCCTTAAACTCTTCCCTGCCCCAGCGGGGATTTGAACTTGGGTCCATTAGGACTGCAGGCCGCCTCTCTACCAGTTCAGCCATCGCCTCCCCCTATCACCACCACAGCCACCACCACCATACGATTTAATTCACCTAAGGAACAACGTAAAGGACTGTGGGTTTTTAAAGAGTTGAGGGTAAAGCTCCTGTAGTGAAGTTTATGCTTAAAAGAGACGGTTGTTTAGAATAGTTGTGTAATTGAAGAGCAAAATGACGTGACCAGCTGAGAAAACTGTACTGAGGAGGAGAGGAGAGGAGGAGGAGGAGAGGGAGAGAGGAGGAAAGACGAAGAGGAAGAGACAGGGATGGGGGACAAGAGGAGGAGGAGGAGAGGGAGAGAGGAGGAAAGACGAAGAGGAAGAGACAGGGATGGGGGACAAGAGGAGGAGGAGCAGGAGGAGAGGAGAGAAGAGAAGAAGAGGGTGAGAGGAGGAAAGACGAAGAGGAAGAAAAAGAGGGATGGGGGACAAGAGGAGGAGAGAAGAAGGAGAGAGGAGGAAAGACGAAGAAGAAAAGAGAGACAGGGACGGCGGACAAGAGGAAGGGAGAGGAAAAGGGCGGGAGGATAAGGAGGGGATGGGAGAGGAGGAAAGACGAAGAGGAAGAAAAAAAGAGAGAATGGTCAAGGAGGAGAGGAGGCTGGAGGAAAAGAGGGGAGGAGGAGGAGGGGGAGAGGAAACGAGGTTGCAGAGAGAAAGAAGGAAGTTAATAGAAAACTCAAGGAACAAGAAGAGGAAGGGAGAAAAGAAGTGGAGGAGGAGGGAAGGAGAGAAGAGAAGAGAGGAGGAGGAGGGGAGATGAGAAGCGAAGAAGAGGTAATGGAGGAGAGCAGATTAGGAGGAGGAAGAATAGCAGTAAAAGTCTCGTGGAATAGAAAGAATATTGGGAGGCAAGAGAGAGAGAGAGAAAATTCCATTGAAAAAATATAAAAGGTATTCTAAGTATACCTATAAAGGAAGACGATGTGGAGGAGGAGTTAGTGTCGGAGGAGCAGAAGGGGATGAGTTAGAAAATATCAGGAAGACTTTACCCATTGAGGAGGAGGAGGAGAAGGAGGAGGAAGAGGAAGAGGAGGGGGAGAAGAAAAGGAGGAGGACGAGGAGAAAAAAAAAAAAAAGAAGAAAAGGAGTGACGAGTAAAATTAGACATCGTACCGAAGAAGTTTTTAAAAAGAGAAGTTGTTTACTAATGGAGGAGGAAGAGTCACCAAGAGAGGTGCATACCCTTAAAAGTAGGAAATGGGTGGCGTTAACGCTGTGAAAGGAGGGAGGCAAAGACGAGGAGGTAGAGTACAGAAAGGAAGGAGAGTACAGTATTTCCGTGTAGGAGGAAGAGTATTCTTTTTTATACAAGGAAGAAGGAACCAAAGGCCAGAAGCCCGTAAGATTATTCCCCCCAAGAAAAAACAAAAGCAAGATAACAGAGAGCCAAATTCAAGCTCCGTTCATTTCGATATGCCTGGACACACTGCGTTTGAAAGACGAGGTCAGAGGCAGTAGGCAATACAGACAGAGGGAGACAGTTCCAGAGTTAACCGGTTGCATACATGAAGGACTGAGAGTAACGGTTAGCTCTTGCATTAGAGAATTGGACGGAGAAGATATGAGAGTTTGTTGCTAGACGGGTGTTACGCGCACGCCGTAGTGGTGGAGGGACGCAAGCAGACAGTTTAGGGGAGCAGTGACCGTTGAAATAGCGATAGAAAAGAGATAAGATGCAACAGTGCGGCGAAGAGACAGAGGTTGAAGGGTGCCAGTAAGAGGAGGAGAGTTATTGTGAGACATGGGCGAGAAAGAGGAGTATACTTAAGAGGAAGAGGAAAGGCAAGGGTGTGATTGTTGAAGAGGACAAAGAGAAAAATACTGCAAGAGGAAGAGGAACCAGAGTACAGTATATCTATGTTGAAGAGGAGTATATCCAAGAGGAGAAGGAAGAGGAAGTAGAGTGGGAGCCTGTAGCAATGAAAAAGTGACGGCTGGAAGAGGAAGAGAGTACGTCTGCGTAGGAGGAAGAGTATACCTATGGAAGGGGAAGAGGAGTATACCCAAGAGGAAGAGGAAAGGTGAGGGTGTGATTGTTAAAGAGGACAAGACAGGAGGCGGGCAGGGAGGGATCAATAAACACTAATACTCTTCTCTGTCTCGCCTCCTCTTCCTCTTCTCTGTCTTGCCTCCTCTTCCTCTTCTCTGTCTCGCCTCCTCTTCCTCTTCTCTGTCTCTCCTCCTCTTCCTCTTCTCTGTCTCTCCTCCTCTTCCTCTTCTCTGTCTTGCCTCCTCTTCCTCTTCTCTGTCTTGCCTCCTCTTCCTCTTCTCTGTCTCGCCTCCTCTTCCTCTTCTCTGTCTCGCCTCCTCTTCCTCTTCTCTGTCTTGCCTCCTCTTCCTCTTCTCTGTCTCGCCTCCTCTTCCTCTTCTCTGTCTTGCCTCCTCTTCCTCTTCTCTGTCTTGCCTCCTCTTCCTCTTCTCTGTCTTGCCTCCTCTTCCTCTTCTCTGTCTTGCCTCCTCTTCCTCCTCCTGTATTAATTTTCTTCCTCATTTTCTCTTTGTCTTTCGTTTTATTTGTTTTCTCTCCACCTCTCTTTGTCTCGCCGCTTCCTCCTCCTCCTCTTCCTCCTCCTCCTCTTCCTTCTCTTTCTCTTCCTTCTCCTCCTCCTCTTCCTTCTCTTTCTCTTCCTTCTCCTCCTCCTCTTCCTTTTCCTGTTCCTCCTTTTTTCTTTCTTTTCCTCCTCTTATTCTTTTGTTTTATTTGCCATTTCTCTCTCTTCTCTTCCTGTCTCGCTTCTTCTTCCTCCCCTTCCTCCTCCTCCTCTTATTTTATCCTTTCTCTTCCTCTTTCTCTCATTGTGTTGTTTTATTCAGGTTTTTTGTGTCTTCTCTTCCTGTCTCTGTCTCTCCTCCTCCTCCTCCTCCTTCTCCTCCTCCTCCTCCTCCTCCTACTCTTTATTGTTTCTCTCTCTTAATTTTATCTGCCCCTCTCGTCATTTTTTCTCGTCTTTTTTTCCTCTATTTTTGCCCCACTATTTTCATCTCTCACCCTCTGCCCTTTTTATATTTTTTTGGCGCATCATTCTGTCTCTCTCTCTCTCTCTCTGCGTCGAAATACCCCAGGTCTGTGAAAGCAAGGCGGGCTTACTTTGTCGTTGTTACTCTTGTTGTTTTTGTTGTTACTGTTGCTGTTGTTGCTGCTCGGTTATACAAACGTTCCTCTGTTTCTTTCCTGTCTCCCGAAATCTGAGGGCGAACTACAGAAGGGCGGGGAGAGAGAGAGAGAGAGAGAGAGAGAGAGAGAGAGAGAGAATCCTCCGAATGAAGTTATCCATAAAGTTGTCAGACGATAGTAGTAATCATAATAGTAGTTGTAATGGTAGTAGTAGTAGTAGTAGCATCAGTGGTGGTAGTAGTAGTAGTAGTAGTAGTAGTAGCATCAGTGGTGGTGGTAGTAGTAGTAGTAGTAGTAGTAGTTGTTGCCCCAGGTTCATCTGAAACGTGATCAGGTGAACTGCAGAATGAAATTGTCCTTCCTCTGCATCTCACAATCCTCTTTTTACGGGGATGTGAAGGGGATTGAGGCCCATATTCTCGTTGGTTTGAGAAATCTTCCTAATTCCTTTTCCTAAGCGACTTATTTTGATTATTACACCTTACTGTCCAACTCTGCGTTACATAAATCATTGTATTATCGCCATTCTCTGCCTAGATAACGTTACGAAAGGATATTAACTAGCCATAGCCGGAAACAAATCGCTAAGAAAGGGGTGCTAGGATCTTGAATTTGGCTCCCTGTTATCATGGTTTTGTTTTTTTTTCTTGGGGGACCGATCATTGCGGGCTCCTGGCCTTTGGTTCCTTCTTCCTTGCATTAAAGAAAAAAAAAAATCCAGAAATAAATCGCTAAGAAAGAGGTGCTACGGGGCTTCCTTAACTGTCGAGAATCCTGGGGGACGGTAGTATGAATTTGGCTCTATTATCTTGTTTTTTTTTGTTTTTTCTTTGAGGGAACTATTTCGGGCTCCTGGCCTTGGGTTCCTTCTTCCTTGCTTAAAAAAATATCCAGAAATAAATAGCTAAGGAAGAGGTGCAAGGGAAGGCTTTTTAACCGACGGTAATATGAATTTGGCTCTCTGTTATCTTGCTTCTGTTTTTTCTTGGAGGGAGTAATTTTAAGGGCTCCTGGCCTTGGGTTCCTTCTTCCTCGCATAAAAAACAAAACAAAAACAGATCGCTAAGGAGGAGGTGCTAGGGGGGAGCTTTTTAACCGACAAGAATACAGGCTTAAAGAACAGTAGTATAACCAGGCAGCTCCACCGCCCTGTCATATCAGCGCCACCCCGTGAAGGCGTCCCCCCTCTCCACCCCATCATGAAATATACAGGTAAATACAAGAGGTCATTAGAGATACCCAGCAGGTTAATTAGCCTCGCCCACCTGCCCCACATTCTTGACATTTAATTACCTGTGCATTTTCACTCCAGTTTAATTTTTTAATTTCTTTTATAGTGTGATTTCTGGGGGAGTTTGGATTATTTATTTGTTTATTTTTGTGGTACGTAATTCATTTGTTGTTGGATTTTTGGTACGATGGCCTCTCTCTCTCTCTCTCTCTCTCTCTCTCTCTCTCTCTCTCTCTCTCTCTCTCTCTCTCTTTCAATCTATGTATATCTATTTCTGTACGTTTATGAATTTATCTATCTACCTAACTATATTTACCGTATCAATAATGTATCTATCTGTCTATCTGTCAGGCCATCCAACTGTATCTCTGTCTGTCTTTCTATCTATCTGTCTAGGCTGAAGGGTAAGGGGAAGATCTGAGTGTCCGTATAAGCTGTCCATGAATTAGACGGAAGGGTAAAGAGGAGTGCATATGGGAGGGAGACCTGGATTGGTGAGAGGGAAGTAGATGATGAGTGGGTACAGAATTATTAGGTGTGTGTGTGTGTGTGTGTGTGTGAGTGAGAGAGAGAGAGAGAGAGAGAGAGAGAGAGGTGTTTGTGTGTGTGTGTGTGTGTGTGTGTGAGAGAGAGAGAGAGAGAGAGACGTAGAAATTCTCTGAACTGAATAGAGGTCTAGCCTTAATCTTCTGCTATTTCCTTATTAACAGTTATATTTACCCTTGCTTTCTTATTGTATTTTGCTGTGTGTGTGTGTGTGTGTGTGTGTGTGTTCTTTGCTTTGTGTTTATGCTGCGGTGTGTCTGTTACGCCTTTGTTCCAGAAGAGTTATGATGATGATGATGTTGATGTTGTAAATTTGCTCCCCTCCCCCCCCTTTTTTTTTCTTGTTACTGCTATGTAGTAAATTCCGTACCTGTATCTTATCACATCTGCAATTTATACTTACTCCTTTATTTCCACTTGGGTTCTGATGATGGTGATGGTGATGATGATGATGGTGGTGGTGGTGGTGGTGGTGATGATGATAATGATGATGATGTACTTGCTGTTGTTGGCGTTACTGTTATTATGTTCATTACTTGTTACCTGACATCGGCTACATTAATGTTGATGATGATGATGATGATGGAGTAATGATGATGAATAGGATGATGAGGGAGTAATAATAATGATGATGAGGTGGAGGGAGTACCGTAATAATGATGATGATGATGGAGTAATGATGATGATGATGATGGAGTAGGCTAATGATGATGATGATGAGGGAGTACCGTAATAATGATGATGATGATGAGGAAGTAATAATAATAATGATGATGATGATGGAGTAATAATGATGATGATGATGGAGTAATGATGATGATGATGAGGAAGTAATAATAATAATGATGATGATGATGGAGTAATAATAATAATGATGATAATGGAGTAATAATAATAATGATGATGGAGTAGGCTAATGATGATGATGATGAGGGAGTACCGTAATAATGATGATGATGAGGAAGTAATAATAATAATGATGATGATGATGGAGTAATGATGATGATGATGATGGAGTAGGCTAATGATGATGATGATGAGGGAGTACCGTAATAATGGTGATGATGATGAGGAAGTAATAATAATAATGATGATGATGATGGAGTAATAATAATGATGATGATAGAGTTGTTTTATTGGGCAAAGTTCTTTTCTGATACAACTTATTTTACTGTTTTGTATTTACTTGTAATTCTTATCTCTAATTACTGTTACTCTGTTCATCTGACCTTGGCCACACAATACAAGGGACTGTTCATTGTTGTGGTATTGTTATTTTGGGAAAGAGAGAGAGAGAGAGAGAGACTAACGGTGATAGATAAGAGTGTTGATTTAATTGTGGAGCTGTAACACACACACACACACACACACACACACACACACACACACACACACACACACACACACACACACAGAGGAAGTAAAGCGAAGGAGGAGGAAGTGAAGGATGATAAGCTTAGTCGGTCAAACCAGACGGTCATCCTCTCGGTCACTAAACCAGTTACGCCGTGAGTTGGTTATCGTGTCAGTCAGTTATTCGGTCAGTCTGCCAGTCAGTTACTTATCCTGTCACCCAGTCAGTTATTCGGTCAGTCTGCCAGTCAGGTATCCTCTCACCCAGTCAGTTATTTATCCTGTCACCCAGTCATTTATTCGGTCAGTTTGCCAGTCAGTTATCCTGTCACCTAGTCAGTTATTCGGTCACTTTGCCAGTCAGGTATCCCCTCACCCAGTCAGTTATTCGGTCAGTGTGCCAGTCAGTTATTTATCCTGTCACCCAGTCAGTTATTCGGTCAGTCTTCCAGTCAAATATTTATCCTCTAACCCAGTCAGTTAGTCTGCCAGTCAGTTATTTATCCTGTCACCCAGTCAGTTATTCGGTCAGTCTGCCAGTCAGTTATTTATCCTGTCACCCAGTCAGTTATTTGGTCAGTCTGCCAGTCAGTTATTCGGTCAGTCTGCCAGTCAGTTATTTATCCTGTCACCCAGTCAGTTATTCGGTCACCCTGCCAGTCAGTTACTTATCCTGTCACCCAGTCAGTTATTCGGTCACCCTGCCAGTTAGTTAGTTATCCTGTCACCCAGTCAGTTATTCGGTCACCCTGCCAGTTAGTTATTTATCCTGTCACCCTGTCAGTTATTCGGTCAGTCTGCCAGTCAGTTATTTATCCTGTCACCCTGTCAGTTATTCGGTCAGTCTTCCAGTCAAATATTTATCCTCTAGCCCAGTCAGTTAGTCTGCCAATCAGTTATTTATCCTGTCACCCAGTCAGATATTCGGTCAGTCTGCCAGTCAGTTTTTCGGTCAGTCTGCCAGTTAGTTATTTATCCTGTCACCCAGTCAGTTATTCGGCCAGTCTGCCAGTCAGTTATTATGTCACCCAGTCAGTTATTCGGTCAGTCTGCCAGTCAGTTATTTATCCTGTCACCCAGTCAGTTATTCGGTCACCCTGCCAGTCAGTTATTTATCCTGTCACCCAGTCATTTATTCGGCCAGTCTGCCAGTCAGTTACTTATCCTGTCACCCAGTCAGTTATTCGGTCAGTCTGCCAGTCAATTATCCCCTCACCCAGTCAGTTATTCGGTCAGTCTGCCAGTCAGTTATTTTTCCTCATCCAGTCAGTTATTCGGTCACCCTGCCAGTCAGTTATTTATCCTGTCACCCAGTCAGTTATTCGGCCAGTCTGCCAGTCAGTTATTTTTCCTCATCCAGTCAGTTATTCGGTCAGTCTGCCAGTCAATTATCCCCTCACCCAGTCAGTTATTCGGTCAGTCTGCCAGTCAGTTATTTATCCTGTCACCCAGTCAGTTATTCGGCCAGTCTCCCAGCCTCAAAAAAGACGAAAACCTTGGCCAAGTTGATGTGAAAAGAGTATAGTCGCTCGCTCACTCACACATTGTCATCTAGTGTTACTCAGTGTGTGAATAACCAGTATTGCATCAGCGTGAGTCAGTGTGGTAGTGAGTCAGTATGGAGGGGGGGAAGGGGGTAGACAGGTCAGGGAGGTAGTGAGTCAGTGAGGGGTATGGAAGGGAGGAAGAGGGTAGGCAGGTCAGTGTGTGGATGAGTCAGGAAGGTAGTGAGTCAGTATGGAGGGGGGAAAGGGGTAGATAGGTCAGTGTGTGGATGAGTCAGTGAGGTAGTGAGTCAGTATGGAGGGGGGGAAGGGGGTTAGGCAGGTCAGTGTGTGGATGAGTCAGTGAGGGGTATGGAGGGGGGAAGGGGGTAGGCAGGTGTGTGTGGATGAGTCAGTGAGGTAGTGAGTCAGTATGGAGGGGGGAAGGGGGGTAGACAGGTCAGTGTGTGGATGAGTCAGTGAGGTAGTGAGTCAGTATGGAGGGGGGGAAGGGGGTAGACAGGTCAGTGTGTGGATGAGTCAGTGAGGTAGTGAGTCAGTATGGAGGGGGGAAGGGGGTAGGCAGGTCAGTGTGTGGATGAGTCAGGGAGGGAGTGAGTCAGTATGGAGGGGGGAAGGGGGGTAGACAGGTCAGTGTGTGGATGAGTCAGTGAGGTAGTGAGTCAGTATGGAGGGGGGAAGGGGGTAGGCAGGTCAGTGTGTGGATGAGTCAGTGAGGTAGTGAGTCAGTATGGAGGGGGGAAGGGGGTAGGCAGGTCAGTGTGTGGATGAGTCAGTGAGGTAGTGTCAGTGAGTCAGTATGGAGGGGGGAAGGGGGTAGACAGGTCAGTGTGTGGATGAGTCAGGGAGGGAGTGACGGTGTTGGTCCCTCGAGTGCGGTCATATTTAATTCATACTACCACCAGATACAATGTCCAGAGGTTGGAGAATGAGAGACTAACTAGGAGAGTATGTATTTGTATGTTAGTGTATTTATGTATGAGAATGAGAGGCTAACCAGGAGTGTGTGGTAGTGTATATGTGTATGTGAATAAGAGACTGACAAGGAGAGTATGGATTTGTATGTTAGCGTATATATGTATGAGAATAAGAGACTAGGAGAAGGTATGGATTTGCATGTTAGTGTGTATATGTATGTGAATAAGAGACTAACAAGGAGAGTATTGATTTGTATGTTAGTGTATATATGTATGAGGATAAGAGACTAACTAGGAGAGTGTATTTGTATAGTAGTGTATATAAGAAGAGACTAAGTTGGAGAGTGTATGTATTTGTATGGTAGTGTATGTATGAGAATAAGAGACTAACTAGGAGTGTGTTAGTTTATGTGTACGAGAATAAGAGACTAACTAGGAGTGTGTTAGCGTATATGTGTACAGTATGTGCATAAGAGACTAACTAGAAGCGTGTATTTGTATGCTTGTGTATACGGTAAGTGTATGTTTTCATGTGGAGTTATATGGACAGACAGACAGACAAACGAGGTGGTAAAGGAGTGTTGTGGTGTATATAGTTTTAGAGAAGGATCTGTGGTGGTGGAGAGGGTCGCCTTCACGTGGTGCCACCAAAATAACTGAGCAGTTCCTCTGGCCGGTTATGCAAACGTCCCCCAACTCCCTCCCTGGCCTGTATTCTCGTCGGTTAAAGTAGCTCCCCAACACCTTTTCCTAAGCAACTTATTTTTTTTTTTTTTTTATTTTTTTTTTTTTTTAGGAAGAAAGTACCAAAGGCCAGGAGCCCGCATAGTGTTCCCTCCAAGAAAAAACAAAAACGAGCTAACAGAGAACCAAATTCAAGATCCATCCCCGTGTTGCATAAATCACTTTAAAATCGCCACACTCTGCATAGGTAACGTGCAAAATGATAGCGCCTGGCCGTATCCAAAAATAAATCGCTAAGGGAGAGGTGTTAGGGAGCCTCCTTAACCCACGAGAATCCGGGTCCTTGTTTACAATAGTATACAGGATTTTATATCGAGTTTTGCTGTCGCCTTTTATGTGTATCAGGTTGTTTCTCTCTCTCTCTCTTTCTCTCTCTCTCTCTCTCTCTCTCTCTCTCTCTCTCTGTGTGAGAGAGAGGGGGACATGATTTTGTGTGTGTGTGTGTGTGTGTGTGTGTGTGTGTGTGTGTGTGAGATAGAGAGGCATATAATTGTGTGTGCGCGTGTGTGTGTGTGAGAGAGAGAGAGAGAGGTAGATAGGCACGTGATTATGTAATGTAGGCAAGCAGTTGTGTGTATGTGGGTGGGTAGGTGGGTGTGTTGGTGAGTCAGAGAGGGTGGGTGGGGATGAGTGTGTTTGTGGCAGGCAGGAGGACAGGGAGAGGGGAGGAGGGGGGAGAGAGAGAGGTACATGATGAGCAGAGAGAGAGCGAGGGAAACACACACACACACACACACACACACACACACACACACACACACACACACACACACACACACACACACACACACACACACACACACACACACACACACACACACAGAGGAAGACAGAGAGAGTGAGGGAAGCACACACACACACACACACACACACACACACACACACACACACACACACACACACACACACAGAGGAAGACAGAGTGAGGGAAACACACACACACACACACACACACACACACACACACACAGGAAGACAGAGAGAGTGAGGGAAGCACACACACACACACACACACACACAGAGGAAGACAGAGTGAAGCACACACACACACACACACACACACACACACACACACACACACACACACAGAGGAAGACAGAGAGTGAAGCACACACACACACACACACACACACACACACAGGAAGACAGAGAGAGTGAGGGAAGCACACACACACACACACACACACACACACACACACACACACACACACACACACACACACAGGAGAGATAGATAGAGAGAGAGTTGTGAACAGCTGTGAGTAAGTGTCACGACAGTTCCCATTCCTTCTTAAAATCTTTCTTTGTGTGCATTATTTTATTACCACGTTAGAGCATAACCTTACTTATAACCTCTGCACTTCTTCGTGACTAGCATCGTAATCTAGTGTTAATGTTGTTTCAGCTCGGAAACTAAGATGGAGAGATGGCAATTTTTCGTCCATGTAAAGTGAAAAGTGAACAGTAGAGTAAAATCAATCTTCTGTTTGTGTTTCCCGTTTTGTCTGATTACTGTCTATCTATCTATTGCCAGACGCCTTAATCCCGCACGGGGTGGCCACAAACAAATCGCCTCCACGTCGCCCTGTCTGATTTCCAGTCTTTTAAATGCATTGTGTCTAGGCGTGTTATGATGAACGGATATTGAGTTTGTCTTTCTCTTATTTTCTGTCTACTGGTATCCATCTATTGCCAGACACCTTAATCTAGTAAGAGGTAGGCACAAACAAATCGCCTCCACTTAGCCCTGGCCTCTACCATTTCGCAGCATCCCTCCAACGCAAACACCCCTCATATCTCGCCAGTCCAACTTCCCACCCCATCTCAGCCTTGGTCACCCTCTCCCTCTCCCCCCCTCCACCTCGCTTAGACGCACTCTTTTAGTCAGTCTCTCATTTTCCATTCTCTGCACTCCTTCACCCCATCTCATTCTTGATCTCCCCCTCCACCTTTACCCTTCCACCTCACTCACATGCACGCTTCTTGTCAGTCTCTCATTCTACATCTACGCCACTCTATCCCCCCAATCTCATCTTTGGTATCCGCCTTCCACCTCACTCACAAACTCTTCTAGTCAGTCTTTCATTCTCCATACTCTCCACTGCATCCTTCCACCTCAACCTTGGCCTCCCCCTCCACCTCACTAAATTTGGCTTTATTATTAGTGTAAGAAACCTTGCAGGCTTTTCGTCTCATTTACTCTCCTCCTCTTACCGGCTCACTTCAACCTCTGTCTCTTCGCCGCACTGTTGCATCTTTATCTCTTTTCTATCGCTACTTCAATGGTCAATGCACCTCTGAACTGTCTGCTTGCATCCCTCAACCTCTACGACGGGCGCGTAGCACCCATCTGGCAACAAACTCTCATCACTTCTTTGTCCAACTCTCTAATGCAAGAGTTAACCTCTACTCCCAGTCCTTCATGTATGCAACAGGTCAGCTCTGGAACTGTCTCCCTCTGTCTGTATTTCCTACTTCCTATGATCTCCAGTCTTTCAAACGCAGTGTGTCCAGGCATCTTAAAATGAATGGATCTTGAATTTGGCTCGCTTTTATATTTTGTTTTTTTCTTGGAGAGAACAGTTTGCGGGCTCCTGGCCTTTGGTTCCTTCTTCCTTGCATTAAAAAAAAAAAAAAATCCTACATTGACAGATAGTTAAAGCAGACTGCCTTGACGGTGCATAAGTAGTTGTTAAGTGGATGGTGTGGATGTGTTAGTAGTGTGTGTGTGTGTGTGTGTGTGTGTGTGTGTGTGTGTGTGTGTGTGTGTGTGTGTGTGTGTGTAATGGAAAATAGACAGGTGTTCGAGTTAAATTGGTGTTGTGAATAATTAGACAGGTGTGTGGTATGGAGAGGCAAGTGTATGAGTATCCAGGGTGGGAGGAGAGAGAGAAGAGGGGATGGAGGGAGGGGAGAGATGGAGGGAGGTGGAGAAGGGGAAGAGGAGAGGAGGAGGGTGGAGAGAATGGAAGGGGGAGACATAGGAGGTTGGAGGGAACAAGGAGAAGGAAGGGGAAACGGGTGGGGGAGAGAGGAGAGAAAGGGAATGGGGAGAGCTAGAGGGAGGGAGGAGTAGGAGGGTAGGGGAGTTGTGAGAGAAGAATATGGGACAGGAGGAAAAACGGGTGGGGGAGGGGGAGAGAGGAGAGGAGTGGGGGGGAATGGAGAGAAAGGATAGGGGGAGGAGGGGAGGGAAATGGAGAGAAAGGAGAGGGAGAAGAGGGGAGGGAAATGGAGAGAAAGGAGTGGGAGAAGAGGGGAGGGTAATGGAGAGAAAGGAGAGGGAGAGGATGGGAGGGAAATGGAGAGAAAGGAGAGAGGAGAGGAGTGAGAGGATTTGTAATGGAGAAGAGCGAATTATCCACGCCCTTGGTCGACTGTGTTTGTTTTTGTTGTGTGGAGATGTATAGCCTTGTGGACTTGCTGGACCCCGTTACCTCTCTCTCTCTCTCTCTCTCTCTCTCTCACACACACACACACACACACATCACTTTTCCTTTCACGCCCTAGCTTTAGCTGCCATAATTAAGGTTTTCATTAATTGGTGGCCACAAACAAATCGCCTCCATGTCGCCCTTTCCCTTACCATTACGCTGCCCTCCCCCCAACTCACAGCTTTCGTGTCACTAATTCTCCATATTTTTTTTTTCAGGTAAGGTTGATCTTCTCTTCCTGTACCACAAATGCGTATTAGGAGATTATTTCATGTATATTTAGGGCATATATACTTGCTAACACACACACACACACACACACACACACACACACACACACACACACACACATTATTAGGCAGCTTCAGAAGTGATGAGCTCCGAGGTGATTCGTATAAGAGGTTGAGATGGGAGGCGTGTGATGATGATGATGATGATGATGATGATGAGGAGGAGGAGGAGGAGGATGGTGGTGGTGGAGGGTATTGTTGGTGATGTTAATGATGGTGGTGGTGGAGGGTATTGTTGGTGATGTTAATGATGGTGGTGGTGGAGGGTATTGTTGGTGATGTTAATGATGGTGATGATGATGATAATGATGTATGATGATGATGATAAGGTGGGAGGCGTGTAATGATGATGGTGTTGATAAGGTGGGAGGCTTGTAATAGTGATGATGATGGTGGTGGTGATGAAAAGTAAATTAGGGAGTGAAGTGACCTGAAAAGAATTAAGATATAAGAAGTTGTTATTTCCAGCTGGAGTGAAAACTGGATGGAGAAATGACCGAAGAAAAACAGGTGGACGGAAATTGCTTGTAATGCTGTGTGTGTGTGTGTGTGTGTGTGTGTGTGTGTGTGTGTGTGTGTGTGTGAGAGAGAGAGAGAGAGAGATTGCTACACGCAGACACATGCACATTTAAACACACACACTTGCATGTTTTAACGCCCGTGCACACACACATATACACAATAGGAGACGAGTGTGTGTGTGTGTGTGTGTGTGTGAGAGAGAGAAGAGAGAGAGATTGCTACACGCAGACACATGCACATTTAAACACACACACATGCATGTTTCAACGCGCGTTCACACACACACTTACACAATAGGAGACGAGTGTGTGTGTGTGTGTGTGTGTGTGTGTGTGTGTGTGTGTGTGTGTGAGAGAGAGAGAGAGAGAGAGAGAGAGAGAGAGAGAGAGAGAGAGAGAGAGAGAGAGAGAGATTGCTACACGCAGACACATGCACATTTCAACACACACGTGCATGTTTCAACGCGCGTTCACACACACTTGCACAATAGGAGACGAGTGTGTGTGTGAGAGAGAGAGAGAGAGATTGCTACACGCAGACACATGCACATTTAAACACGCGCGCACACACATACGCAAAAGATGACGTGTGTGTGTGTGTGTGTGTGTGTGTGTGTGTGTGTGTGTGTGTGAAAGAGAGATACGTGTTATATAATCCCCCATCATTATATAGACAATTAGGCTGTATGGATCAATAACATGACACGGAAACAGGAAATCTATTATATCCCCCCCCTCTCTCTCTCTCGCTCGCTCGCTCGCTCGCTCTTGTATTCTAGGTAAATTGCTTCTTAACGCCCCTTCTTAAGCGATTTATTTATCACATTACATCTCAGTATCATCTTATTATTACTGCTGCGTTTGTGTATAGGGGAAACGACATAAACAGCATAGAGACCAACATTGCTGTATAGAATAAGTCGCTTAGGAGTCGGTGTTAAGAAAATTGTCACCTAGAATACGTGTCTCAGTGCAGTGAAGCCAATATTCAGTATTTTAATTGGCGAGATGGTAATTTTAGGTCATTTAATTTGGCGATATGGTAGTTTTAGGTCATTTAATTTGGCGAGATGGTAATGTAAACAAAAAGTGGGCTTACCAATGATATCCATTCGTCCATTATTTATAGACATTCATTATCACGTCACCACCTTCTTTCCTTTTTATGCTTATTTCTTGTCTTCTTTTTCCTATTCATCTTTTTTTTCTTGTTCTGGTTCTTTTTCTTCTCCTTTGTTCTTTTGTCACTTGTCTGTATCTCCTCCTACTCCTCCTCCTCCTCTTCTACTACTTCTTCTTCAAGTCATGCTACTGCCATACCTTCATCCCACACATCAGTTCACCCATTCCTTCCATTCCTCCTTTATCAACAACAATGACCTCACTTCCATTTCTTCTTCTTCCTCTCCTTGTCTTCTTATTCTTCTCCCTGCCTTTCTCTTCGTCTCCTCTTCTCTCCTTCTCTCCCCTTCCTCTCCTTCACTGCCCCATATTCGTATTCACCTTCTCCATCATCTACTACTTAACAAATATCCACCTACTGTATACTCATGCATCTCACAACCAGTTTACCCATTCCTTTCATTCCCCATCCATTCTTTAACTACATCATTCCATCTCTTGTATCATTTTACCTCCAACAATTTATTCTCCCATTTCCTCCTCTTATTATTCTTCTTCTCCTCCTTCGACTGCCTGACACATTTCCACACATTTCCTTTCATCTCACCATTTCACCCATTCCTCCATCCCTCCATTACCTCCAACAATTCTCCCATTTTCTTTTCTTCTTCTTAGTATTCTCCTTCTTCTTCGACTGCCTGACACATTTCCACACATTTCCTTTCATCTCTCCATTTCACCGATTCCCTCCATCCCTCCATTAACCTCCAACATTTCTCCCATTTCCTTTTCTTATAATTATTCTCCTTCGACTGCCTAGCACATTTCCTCACATGTCCTTTCATTTCATACACACATATCCTTTCATCTCACCATTTCACCCATTTCCCCCCATTCCTCCATTACCAACATTTATCCCATTTCCTTTTCTTCTCATTATCCTTTTCCTTCTCCTTCGACTGCCTGACACATTTCCACACATTTCCTTTCATCTCACATTTCCACACATGGCCTTTCATCTCACCATTTCACCCATTTCCTCCATCCCTCCATTACCTCCAACATTTCCCCCACTTCGGACACAAATACCGTTACGGCTGGGTGGCGCCATCTTCCCCGCGGCAATGTTCAAAGTTACACAAAGTTTTCAATGCGAAGTTTTATAACGGACTGAGAATTTATGTAAGTATTTGAAAAGTGAAAATTAAGGGAGGCGATAGCGCGGCGAAAGTTTGGCAGCTGGAAAGGGAGGACCCGTATTCTGCCTAACACCTTTTCCTAAGCGATTTATTTTGCTTATTACACCGTGCCGTCCTCAGCTCTGTGACAAATGGAGGCGAAAGTGTGGGAGGTGAAGAGGGAGGGCCCGTATTCTCCCTAACACCTTTTCCTAAGCGATTTATTTTGCATTTTACACAGTGAGCTGGAGAGGGAGGGACTATATTCTCCCTAACACCTTTTCCTAAGCGATTTATTTTGCTTATTACACCGTGCCGTCCTCAGCTCTGTGACAAATGGAGGCGAAAGTGTGGGAGTTGGAGAGGGAGGGCCCGTATTCTTCTTAACATCTTTTCCTAAGCGATTTATTTTGCTTATTACACCGTCAGCTGGAGAGGGAGGGCCCGTATTCTCCCTAATACCTTTTCGTAAGCGATTTATTTAGCTTATGACACCGTGACAAATGGAGGCGATAGTGTGGCGAAAGTTTGGGAGTTGGAGAGGGAGGACCCGTATTCTCCCTAACCACCTTCTCCCAAGCGATTTATTTTGCTTTTTACACCGTGAGCTGGAGGGGTAGGAGCCCGTATCCTCCCTAACACCTTTTCCTAAGTGATTTATTTTGCCTCTTACACCTTGGCTTTGTGTTCTCTGTTATCGCCAGACTCCACATAAACAACGAAGCTCCTTGACACCTTTTCATAAGTGATTTATTTTGCTTATTACACCGTGCCGTCCTCTGAAACACCTGAGAAATAATCAGCGTACAAAAGGATCGTCTTGAGCCAGTATTCTCGTCGGTTAAGGAAGCTCCCTAACACCTTTTCCTAAGCGATTTATTTTGCCCGTTATATCTTGCCGTCCTGTTCTCTTACTTAAATTATTCTACTATCGCCATACTCTGCATAAGTAACGTACAACACGATGTTAGGCTTATCCAAAAATAAATCGATAAGGAGGAGGTGTTAGGGAGCTCCGTTGGCCGTTACATTTGTGATGGAATTACTGTAAAGGATTGTACACACACACACACACACACACACACACACACACACACACACACACACACACACACAGGGGGGGGAGGCGGGAAAGGGGTTGAGGGGTAGATGCAACGTAGGGGAGAATACAAAGAGAAGACTGGAGTAGAGAGAGAGAGAGAGAGAGAGAACAACGTGGGAGAGGATATAAACAGAGGAGAAAGAAGAGAAGGTGGGGGGGGGGGAAGAGGCAGCATAAGACAACGTGGGAGGGATTATGTACAAAACAAAGGAAAAAGAAATATAATATAGGCGATCAAGGGAGGTATAGGGGAGAGAGAGAGAGAGAGAGAGAGAGAGAGAGAATATGCTAAAACAAAAGAAAGGATGAGAAGATGGAGTATGAATGAAGAAGGGAGGGGATAGGAATAATTAAGAGGATTAATTGAGGGAGTAGGAGGGAAGGAGAGAGAGGAACAAGAATAAAATGGAGAGTAAAAAGAGAAGAGAGATGGCTAGAAAAAGAGAAGAAAAGAGGTGCTAAAACGAAGGAAAGGATGAGAAGACAGGATAAGGAAAGAGAGGGGAGAGGAATGGAATAAATGAGGGAGAAGATTAAGTGAGAGAGAAGGAGGAAGAGAGGAGACAAAGGGTAAGTGGACAGGAAAGGGAGAAGATGCTAGAAGAGAGGAAAGGATGAGATGATGAGGTAGGAAAGAAGAGAGCGGAGGATAGGAATAATTGGGAGGGAAGAGAGAAGGAGGGAAGGAGAAAGAGAGAAGGAAATAATGGGGAAAAGGAGAAGAGATGAAACGAAGGGAAGGATAAGATAAGGTGTGCAAGAAGAGAGGAGAGGAGAGGAATAACTGAGAGAGAGAGAGAGTTAAGTGGGAGAAGGAGGGAAGGAGAGAGAAGGAAGCAAGGATGAAATAAAGAGGGAAAAGAGAAGATGCTAAAACGAAGGTAAGGATGAGAAGAGACAGAGAGATGAGAGGAGAGGATTGTGTGAAGAAGGGAAGAGAAGGGAAAGAGGAAGAGAGAAGGAAATAAAGATGAAATGGAGGGGAGAAAAGAAGAAGAGTTGATAGGATAGGAAAGGATGAGAGGGGAGGATAAAGAGAAGAAATAGGATGATGCTTTAGTAAATGATAGGAAAAGAGAGCGAGAGAGAGAGAGAGAGAAAGGTTGCTTGGTTACGTAGATGCAGACCACACAGACCTTTTGATCCCTACTGGGTGGTCTTGCGTTAGTATTTATAGAGCTACTCGCCATTAGAGAGAGAGAGAGAGAGAGAGAGAGATTAAAAAGGAAATAGGAAGAATGAAAAAAGGAAGTGGGGAAAACGTGGGTGAAAAGGCACACACACACACACACACACACACACACACACACACACACACACACACACACACACACACACAGTGGAGAGAGAGAGAGAGTAGCTCATTCAGAGATAACTACAAAGGAGAGATTGATCACCCAAGCTTGCAGACCTCCCCTTCCTTCCCTATTTCCTCTCTCTCTCTCTCTCTCTCCTCTCCTCTCCTCTCCTCTCCTCTCTCTTCCTCCTCCTTCTCCTCAGAAATTCACCGTATTTTTCCTCCCTCTCCTTTTATTCGTGTTCAGTGTCTTCTTTCATTCCCTCCATTCTTTGCTCCTTCCTTTCTTCTCTCCCCTCTTTCCTCCATTTTCCTCTCTTCTTCCCATCTTTCTATTCTCCTCTCCCCCTCACTCTTTTCTCATTTTCTCTCTCATTCCCTTTCTCCTCTCTCCTTCCTCTCTTTTTGGCTATTCTTTCTACTGTACTCTCTCTCCCATCCTCTCCTCTCTCTCTTCCTCGCCTCGCCTCGTCTCCTCTTTTCTCCTCTCTCCTTTCCTCTCCTCCACCCTCCTCCTCCTCGTCTCCTCCATCCACCTCTCCTCCCTCCTCTCCTATCCCCTCTCCCTCGCTTTTATCTCCCTCCCCTCCTCCTCCTTTGTTCTCTCCCTCCTTTGCATTTCATTGCAGTTTCTCTCCCTCCCCTTATATACATGTTCACTATCTTTTCACAGCCTTCCCCCCCCCTCCTCTCTCTCTCTCTCTCTCTCTCTCTCATTTTTGTATATCTCCTTCCTTCCTTTCCTTTTTTTCTTTCTTTCTTCCCCCTCCCCATCTTTTTTCTCATTTCATCTTCTCTCTCTCTATTCCTCCTCTCTCCTTTTTTCCTTTCTCTTCCCCTGTTCCTTCTCTTCCTCTTTTATCTCTTCCCTTCTCTCCGGTTCTATCTTTAACTTTTCTCTCTCTCTCTGTTTGTGTCTTTCTTCCACAGTCGTTGCCTTCTTGGTCTTTCTCTCTATAGTATCATTCCTTCCTTCCTTCCACTCTTTCTTACCTTTCTTTCAATTCTTTCCTTCCATCCTTCCTTCATTCAGTCCTTCCTTCCCTCCATTAATTCTCTCTCTCTCTCTCTCTCTCTCTCTCTCTCTCTCTCTCTCTCTCTCTCTCTCTCTCTCTCTCCCCCCTGTCCTTACCAATATTGGCCACTTTCATTCCTCTCAGTTTTTTCTCTCCCATCTCCTCCCTGCTTAACCCTCCTTTCTCTATCCTCTCCACAGCATTCTCTCTCCCACCCTTTCTTTTCTTACCTACCTCTCTTCTCCCATTTTCCTTCCTCCCATCTTCCCCTCTCTAATCGTTCCTTCCCTCCTTCCGTCTCTATTTTCTCCTTCCCTATCATAGTTTTTTCCGTTTCTTTTCTAACATTCTTTTTTTCCTTCCTCTCCTACTTCCCCTTTCTACCTTCTTTCTCTTCTTCTCTACCCCTCACATCCTTCATACTATTCCTCCCATCCTTTCCCCCCTTTCCTTCCTCCTTTCTTCCTCTTCTCTCCTTTCCCTCCTCGCCTCTAACCCCTCTACTTTCCCATCCTCTTCTCCCTGCCTCTTCTTTGACTTCTCTTCCCCACCTTCCCTTCTTTCTTCCCTCCTTTACCTGCACCCTTCCTTCCTTCCTTTACCTGCACCCTTCCTTCCTTTACCTGCACCCTTCCTTCCTTTACCTGCACCCTTCCTTCCTTCCTTTACCTGCACCCTTCCTTCCTTTACCTGCACCCTTCCTTCCTTTACCTGCACCCTTCCTTCCTTTACCTGCACCCTTTCTTCTCTTCCTCCTCCTCTTCTTCCTTACCTATCCTTTTATCAGCCACTGTACCTTGTCCCTATGGTAGTTCTCTCTCCCAGTTTCCTCCCTCTCACCTCTCTCCTTTCCTCTCTTCCCTCCTTCCCTCCCCCCGCCCCCTTTTTCCTCGCTTCTCCCACCATCCCTTCCCTCTCTCCTCTACTTCCCTCCCCTCCCTCCTTCCCTCTAACGGGCATTTTACGAAAGCGCGGATTCGCATGTCATAGGCGCTCCTAGTATTCCTTGAAAGCACGGATTTTTTTTTTTTTTTTATAGATGAATTAACTCATTTTAAATTCACTCTCATCTTAAATGTCAGGACCAACTTGCTTAGCCCCGGCCTCCTGCGCTTCTCATGGGGCATCGTAGGATTGGATGATGGATGGATAGATGGAAAAAAAGGGGAAGGAAGGAAGGAAAGAGAAGATGGAAGGAAGTAGAGGATATAAGGAAGGAAGGAAAGAGGAGATGGAAGGAAGGAAGGAAGGAAAAAGAAGGGAAGAGTGGGTAAGAAAAGGAAGAAGCGTTTTTGACCTACCTCCTCCGTGAGCCAGGTCTTAACCTCTGTTGCCCCTGCTTACCATGGAGAGTTAGGGACACGCAGTTGTACATTTATATTTAATTATTTATTTATTTTCAGGGGGAAGGGTTATGCTCTAAATTTACCGGAATAGTAAGCAGTCAATATGCCGTCCTTTCAAACTCTCTCACTCTCTCTCTCTCCATCATACATCAAACTTTCCTTCCCCTTATTGGTCTCAGAAACAGTAAGATCCATCGTACACACATCCACTCCACTGCACGACCACGCAAGACTGACAGACATATGTAGTTCACTGAGAGGCCAGACTCGATAATGACCCTTACAGCGGTGATTAGACTGTTAGGTAGTTCCAGGGTGATTTAACAGCCACGTCGCTCTTTTGATGGTTTGTCCTCCCGCGATTTGGAACGTGATCTTGATTTGGAGTGCGCCTTTTCATGATAACGCCCATACTCCCTCCCTGTCGCTTCCACCCACTTCCTCTTCTATCTCTTCCCTCTCCCCTTCCCGCTCTTTCCTCCCCCTCCCCTCTCGTTCCCTCTCCCATTGTCTGTCCTACTTCCTCTCTCCCCCCCTCTCATCACATTATCGCTATCACCCACCTCTTCCTGCCTTTCCCCTCCTCTTCCTGCCTTTCCCCTCCCCTTCCTGCCTTTCCCCTCCCCTTCCTGCCTTTCCCCTCCCCTTCCTGCTCTTCCCCTCCCCCTCTTTCCCCCTCCCTTGTCTTGCCTCTCCCACTGCCACACCAACTTCCTTCCTTCCTCCCTCTCACCCTTCTATCTCGCTTTCACTCCCTCTTCCTCCTGCACTTCCCCTCCCCCTCATTTTCTTTTCCCCACACCCTCCTCTTTGCCCCTCCCCTCTCGTCCCCCTCCCATCGTCACTCCTACTCCCTCTCTCTTCTTACCCATCCCTCTCCTTTTCCCTTTGCCTCTCCGCCATCGTCCTCTCACCTCCTGTGCTCTTCTTTCCTCTCCTCTCCTCTCTTCTCTTCTCCTCTCCTCTCCTCTCTCCATATCTCTTCTCCTCTTCTCTCCTCTCTTCGCCATCACCTCCCCTTCTCCCTCAATTCTTTTCTCTCCCCTGCAGGGCCAGTTCCAACTCCCCTCCATCCTCTTTCCTTGCCTCTTATTTCTTTCCTCCCTCCCTCCCTTCCCCCCTTCCTCACCCTCTCCCCGCTTCCCTTACTTTCCTATCCTTTTCTTCCTCTGTCTTTCCTCCTTTTCATTCTTCCCCTCCTCCTCCCTTCTTTCCTTTCATTCTTTCATCTTACCTTCCCTTTTATTTGTTTCCACATTCTCTCCCTTACTTTTTTCTTTATTTCCTTCCCCCTATCTCCCTTTTCTCTCCTTCCATTTCTTTCCTCCTCCTCCTCCCCCTCCCCCTCTTCTTCCTACTCCTTCCCCCTTCTCTATCACTGCATTTCTCTTTTTTCCCCTTCCCTTCCTCCCTTTCGTCCCCTCTCCTTCCTCTCTTTCTCCCCCTTCCCCTCCCCCTTCCGCCTCCCCCTCCCCCTCCCAGTGTTTCTTCCCTCCTGCCCCTCCCTCCCCCTTTCGCACTGACCCCACTTGGTTACCCTCTCTCTCTCTCTCTCTCTCTCTCTCACACACACACACACACACACACACACACACACACACACACACACACACACACACACACACACACACACACATTTCCTCTACTCAATTATTTCCCTTCCCGTAGACTTAATTATCCTTTTCCTATCCTTCCTCCCTCCCTCCCTCCTCTCTCCTCATTTCTGTTGATACTTTCCTCTCTTTCCTTCTATCCCATTTCTCTTCTTCCTTCCTTCCTTTCTTACCCCTCTTCCTTCAGCCTTCATTCTTCCCTCCCTCTCTCCTTCCTTCCTTCCTTCCGTATAGTCCACGCTCTCCCTTTCCCATGCCCTCTTTACCTTCCTCCAGTACCTCCTCTCTCCCTTTCCTCCCACCTCCTCTCTCCCTTTCCTCCCACCTCCTCTCTCCTTCCTTCTCCTCCTCCCCCTTCACCCCTTTCTTTATTTCCTCCCTCTTTCCTTCATCTGTATTTCCTCCCTCTTTCCTTCTGTATTTCCTCCCTCTTTCCTTCATCTGTATTTCCTCCCTCTTTCCTTCATCTGTATTTCCTCCCTCTTTCCTTCAGTATTTCCTCCCTCTTTCCTTCACCTGTATTTCCTCCCTCTTTCCTTCAGTATTTCCTCCCTCTTTCCTTCAGTATTTCCTCCCTCTTTCCTTCATCTGTATTTCCTCCCTCTTTCCTTCATCTGTATTTCCTCCCTCTTTCCTTCAGTATTTCCTCCCTCTTTCCTTCAGTATTTCCTCCCTCTTTCCTTCAGTATTTCCTCCCTCTTTCCTTCAGTATTTCCTCCCTCTTTCCTTCACCTGTATTTCCTCCCTCTTTCCTTCAGTATTTCCTCCCTCTTTCCTTCATCTTTATTTCCTCCCTCTTTCCTTCATCTGTATTTCCTCCCTCTTTCCTTCACCTATATTTCCTCCCTCTTTCCTTCACCTATATTTCCTCCCTCTTTCCTTCACCTATATTTCCTCCCTCTTTCCTCCTGTATTTCCTCCCTCTTTCCTCCTGTATTTCCTCCCTCTTTCCTCCTGTATTTCCTCCCTCTTTCCTCCTGTATTTCCTCCCTCTTTCCTCCTGTATTTCCTCCCTCTTTCCTCCTGTATTTCCTCCCTCTTTCCTCCTGTATTTCCTCCCTCTTTCCTGCTGTATTTCCTCCCTCTCTCCTTCAGTATTTCCTCCCTCCCTCCTACCCTCCCTCTTGTCATTAACCATGTGGTGTGTTCCCCCCCTCTCCCCTCTCCATCCCCCTTCTTTCTCCCTCTTTATCTCCCCCATTCCCTCTCCCCTCCTCTCCTTTTTCTTCTCTCCCTCTTTATTTCTCCTCCCTCTCCTTTTAGCCTTCCTCTCTCCTCCTCTCTTTACCTCCCTGTCTTCCTCTTTTAATTTCTCTTTTCCCTCTTCTGTCTCCTGTTTCCTCCTCTCCTCCTCACCTCCCTCCATTCTCTGTTCTCTCCCTCCTTTCAGCTTCGCTCATTTCTCTTCTACCATTTTTCTTCCTTCTCCCCCTTCTCGTACCTCTCTCTCTGTCTGTCTCTGTCTCTCTCTCTCTCTCTCTCTGTCTCTCTGTCTCTCTCTCTCTCTCTCTCTCTCTCTCTCTCTCTCTCTCTCTCTCTCTCTCTCTCTCTCTCTCTCTCCCCATTCGCTTTATTTTGTTTCATCCTCTTCTATCTCTACTTTCTTTTCTCTCCTCTCCTCGTCAGTTCACCCTCTCCTGTCATCGTCCTTATTCTCTTCTTACTTTTATTGTCCCTTCTCCTCCCCTCCCCCCTCCCCTCCCCTGCCCTATCCCCCTCCCCTGCCCTACCCCCCTCCCCTGCCCTACCCCCCTCCCCTCCCCTACCCTACCCCCTACCCTCCCCTCCCCTCATACCCTCTCCATATCCTCTGTAAATCTAAAAAATCTTCATTTGATATTCCATTCTTTATATTCAGTTTTCGTACCATCCCTTCCTTCCTTCCTTCTTCCTTTTCATTCCCCTTCTTTCCTTCCTTCCTTCTTTCTTCCCTTCCTTCCTTCCTTCTTTCTTCCCTTCCTTCCTTCCTTCTTTCTTTTTTCCTTCCTTTCCTTCCTTCTCTCCCTCTTTCTTTCCCCTTCTTTCACATTCCATCCCTTCCCCTTTGCCTCCCTTTTCTCTTTATCCTTTCCCTTTGCAGACTTTCTTTGGCTTGCCTTTCTTCCCCTTCTTTCCCTCCCCATCTCTCGTCTCCTTTCTCTACTTTTGTATATATTTCTTTCCTCCCCCTCCCCTCTCATTCCAGTCTTCCTTCCTTCCTTCCTTCCTTCATTATTTATCCATTCATCCATCCATCCATCTTCCTTCTATCCTTCCTTCCTTCCCTTTTACTTCCTTCCTGCCATCCTTCCCCTTTTCTTCCTTCCATCCTTCCCTTTTTCTTCCTCCCTTCCTTCCATCCTTCCCTTTATCTTCCTCTTCCTTCCATCCTTCCCTTTTTCTTCCTCTTCCTTCCATCCTTCCCTTTATCTTCCTCTTCCTTCCATCCTTCCCTTTATCTTCCTCTTCCTTCCATCCTTCCCTTTTTCTTCCATCCATCCTCCCCCTTTTCTCTCTTTCTCTCCCCCTCCACGTTGGGTCATTGGTAGGTATTATAGTGTGGCTTGTGTTGGCAGGAGTCGGGTTCGATCCAGTGTCGTTATGATCCACGATTATTTAGTTCCATACCAACCCACCCCCTGTCCCTCTTACCTCCCCCCCTTACCCCTTAACCCCCTCCTTTCCCCTCACTCTTTCCTCCCCCTCTTATCCTCCTACCCCCTTCCCCCTCCCCTTCACTCATACCGGTGCCACCTCTCCTTACCCCTGTCTTCCCTTCCCTTCCCTTCCCTACCGTTCCCTACCCTACCCTACCCTACCCTACCCTATCTTACCCTACCCTAAGAACAACAACAGCGTCAATAAAAACACTGACAGGATCATCATCATCATCATTAACAGCAAATGCAACAAAAACAACAGCAACAAAAAGAGTAACATCAAAATTAAAATAACAGCCATAACGATAGAAAAAATAACACGACAATAACAGCATCAATAACAGTAACAACAACAACATCATTAACTTCAACAACAGTTACAAGGTGCAGTTCGATGCCCGTATTCTCGTGGGGCAAGGAGGCTCCCTAACACCTCTTCCTAAGCGATTTATTTTCCTTATTGCTCTGTACTGTCCTCTCCTGTGTTACATAAATCCTTCCAGTATCCAACTACTCTGCGCAAATAACATCCAAACTGATATTAACCAGTCGTATCCAGAAATAAATCGCTAAGGAGTTTGTGTTAGGGAATCTCCTCAAGGTCTGGTATTAACCAGTGGTATCCAAAAATAAATCGCTAAGGAAGATGTGTTTGGGAATCTCCTCCAGGTCTGATATTAACCAGACGTATCCAAAAATAAATCGCTAAGTAAGATGCGTTAGGGAATCTCCTCAAGGTCTGATATTAACCAGTCGTATCCAAAAATAAATCGCTAAGGAAGATGTGTTAGGGAATCTCCTCAAGGTCTGATATTAACCAGTCGTATCCAAAAATAAATCGCTAAGTAAGATGCGTTAGGGAATCTCCTCAAGGTCTGATATTAACCAGTCGTATCCAAAAATAAATCGCTAAGTAAGATGCGTTAGGGAATCTCCTCAAGGTCTGTTATTAACCAGTCGTATCAAAGAATAAGTCTCTAAGGAAGATGTGTTAGGGAATCTCCTCAAGGTCTGATATTAACCAGTCGTATCCAGAAATAAATCGCTAAGGAAGATGTGCTAGAGAATGTCCTCAAGGTCTGTGTGGTCTGTGTATCTGTGACGCTGACGGTAAAAGAACAGCCATTAAAATAACAGTAATTAAAGGCAGCAAGAACGACAATAACAAAGAAAACAAACAGCAAGAACAAACAAACACTAACTACAGCAGGAACACAACAACAAACAAACACACTAACTACAGCAGGAACACAACAACAAACAAACACTAACTACAGCAGGAACACAACAACAAACAAACAAACACTAACTACAGCAGGAACACAACAACAAACAAACAAACACTAACTACAGCAGGAACACAACAACAAACAAACACTAACTACAGCAGGAACAACAACAAACAAACAAACAAACAAACACTAACTACAGCAAGAACAACAACAAACAAACAAACAAACACTAACTACAGCAGGAACAACAACAAACAAACAGACAGACTAACTACAGCAGGAACACAACAACAAACAAACAAACTACAGCAGGAACACAACAACTACAAACAAACAAACAAACAAACTACAGCAGCACAACAAACAAACAAACAAGAACAGCAACACCTTTTCTACCTTTCCCTCCCCTTCCGTCCCACCCCATCCAATCCTGCCGATATCTTTTCTTCCCTCTCGCTTTTTCTCTCTCACCTTCCTCCCCTCTCCCCTCCTCTCTCCCCTTCCCTCTCCACCTCTTGCCCGGTCAGTTCTCTCCCTCTACCCCCTCTCACATATATATCTCTCCTCTTCCCTCCCCTTCAAATGCTCTCTGCTCTTCTCTTTCCCCTTCCCTCTCCTCTCTTCCCCTTCCCTTCCCTCTCCTCTCTTCCCCTTCCCTTCCCTCTCCTCTCTTCCCCTTCCTCTTCCCCTCCCTCTCTTCTCTTTCCCCTCCCTCTCCTCCCTTCTCCTTCCCCTTCCTCCCCTGTCTTCTCTTCCTCTTCCTTCTCCTTTCCTCTCTCCTCTTGCACACTTCCTCTCTCACCCCCTCTCAATCCTCTGTTTCTCTCTCTCTCCTTTCCTCCCTCGCTTCCCCCCCTCCTCTCCTACCCCCCTTCCCTCTGCTTCAACGACTCTCTCCAGATCCCATCCCCTTTCTCCTCCCTTCTCTCCCCTCCCCCCTCCCATCTAGTTCTCCCCCGCCTCTCCTCCTCCTCCCCTCTCTACAGTACGTCTTCCATGCATTCCCTTTCCTTCCCTCCTCTCCCTCCCCTTACCCTGCCCCTCACATCCCCGTCTCCTCCCTCCAACAACTCTCCTCCCTCCCTTTACTTCCTCCCTCCCTTTCCTTCCTCCCTCCAACAACTCTTCCTCCCTCCCTCCCTTTCCTTCCTCCTTCCAACAGCTTTCCTCCCTCCAACAACTCTCCTCCCTCCCTTTACTTTCCTCAGCAACTCTCCTCCCTCCATTTACTTCCCTCAGCAACTCTCCTCCCTCCCTTTGCTTCCTTCAACACCTCTCCTCCCTCCCTTTACTTCCTCTCTCCTTTCCCTATCCCTCCTCTCTCCCCATTTCTCCAGTCATTTCTCCCCCTCGCTTTCTCCCTTCTCCCTTACTTTCCCTCTCCCTCACCTCCCTCTCCCTCCTTCCCCCAGTCCTTCCTCCTTCCTCTCCTCCCCTCTCCCTCCTTCCCTCAGTCCTTCCTCCTTCCTCTCCTCCCCTCTCCCTCTGCAATCTCTCCCTCGCTTCCTCCACCCCCACCTCTCTCTCTCTCTCTCTCTCTCTCTCTCTCTCTCTCTTCCCTCAGTCCGTACGCAGTCACTCCCTCGTTTCCTCCACTCTCCCCCTCCTTCCGTTCTCTCCCTCTCTCAGTCTGTCCCTCCCCTCCTCCTCTCTCTCTCTCCTTTGCTACCTCTCCCTCTTCCTCCCCCCCCTCTCTCTTCCTCCCTCCCTCCCTCCCTCCCTCCATCCCTCCCTCCTGTAAGGCTGAATGAACGAGGAATCAATACTCGAGGTTGTACATTACCACGGGGGAGGGGAGGGAGGGAAAGGGGGAAGAGGGGAGAGAAAGGAGAGAGAGGGAGGGAGAAGAGGAGGGGAGGAAAGGAGGAGGAGGAGGAGGGGAGTGGAGGAAGGGAGGAGGAGATGGGGTTGACTGAGAAGGGGGGGAGGGAGAATGATAGGGGAGGAAAGAGGAGAAGGGGTTGAAGAAAGGGGAAGGGAGGAAGGAGAGGAGGATGGAAAAGGGATGTGGAGAGAATGGAGAGAGGGAAGGAGGGAGGAATTTAAGGGAGGAGAAAACACGAGAGGGAAGGGAAAGGAGAGAGGAGTCTGTAGGTAGGGGGAGAGGGAGGAGAGGCGATAGAGAAGAGGGGAATGAATGGGGAGGAGGGAGAAGAAAGGGGGAAGGAATGGAGGGAGGAGGGAGAAGAAAGGGGGAAGGAATGGAGGGAGGAGGGAGAAGAAAGGGGGAAGGAATGGAGGGAGGAGGAAGCAAGGGAGGGGATGTAGTTAAATGGAGATGGAGAGAATGGGAAGAGAGAGAGGAAGATGGGGGTTAAAGGTAGTATGGAGGAAGAGGGGGGAAGGGGATGGAGCGAGGAAGGGAGGGAAGGGGATGGAGCGAGGAAGGGAGGCAAGGGGATGGAGCGAGGAAGAGAGGGAAGGGGATGGAGCGAGGAAGGGAGGGAAGAGGGAGAGGAGGAGGAGGAGGAGGAAACTGAAGACAGGGAGAGAGGGAGGAAATGGGATGAAAGGGAGGAAGGGGGTGGGGTGAGGAAGGGAGGGAGGGAAGAAGAAGAGGGAGAGGAGGAGGAGGAAACGAGAGAGAGAAAGGGGGGGGGAGTGGAATGGGGAGGGAAAAAGGGAGTAAAGAGGGAGGGACGTGTGGGGAGAGAAAGGGAGTGCAAAGGAAAGCAAACAGCAACAGTCCTAGTGGTTCTGTCAGTTATGAAAGCACTCTTAACACCTTTTCCTAAGTGATTTACCTTGCTTATTACACCATACTGTGTTGCGTAAATACCGTGTTGTGTAAATCCCTCTGCTGGCGCCATACTCAACGTGAATAACGTACAAAAGGATATTAACTAGCCATAAAATAAATCGCTAAGGAGAAGGTGTTACGGAGCTTCCTTACCCGACGAGAATAGCAGCATATAACTAATTTTATATTAAGGAGAGGAAAGAAATAAAGGGAGGGAAGGGGAGATACGAGGAGGAGGGAAGGGAGGATAGAGAGGAAAGGGGCATGAGGGAAAGGGATAAAGGTATGAGAGAGAGAGAGAGAGAGAGAGAGAGAGAGAAGGGAGGGGGAACGACTGGGGAGGGTTAACAGGAAGGGGATTGATAGAGGGGTAGGTAGAGGGAAGGTGAATGAAAGACGTGAGGGGAGGGGAGGGGAAGGGGTATGAAAGGCAGTGGGGTGGAGGGAAGGGAAGGGAAGGGAGGAGGTTGGTATGGAACCAGGTTTATTGGGGAGAGGGAAGCCAGGGTGGAGAGGGTTTGGAGTGAGGGTAGAGGGAAGGAGAGAAAGTGGGAGAGAGGGAAGGAAAGAACAGTCGAAGGGGGAGGGGAGAGGGAAGGAGAGACAGAGGGGGAGAGGAGAGGGAAGTGAAGGGGAGACGGAAGGGGAGGGATGAGAATTGGAGAGGGAATGGGGGGAGAGGGAAGGAGAGACAGAGGGGGAGAGGAGAGGGAAGTGAAGGGGAGACGGAAGGGGAGGGATGAGAATTGGAGAGGGAATGAGGAGAGAGGGAAGGAGAAGCGGAGGGAGAGAGAGAGAGAGAGAGATGGATTTCGATTTTTATTGAGGAAAAAAGTGAGAGTTAAAAAATACAAGTTCGAAAAATCTCCAGCTGAAAAGGTAACATGAGATGAATTATTAGTCTCATTTAATAGAGTACATTTGCCGGTGAGGGACGCCTTCATGTGGTGGCACCGATATAACCAGGCGGCTCCACTGCCCGGCTATACAAACGTCCGTCACCTTCCACCCTGTCCCCCCAAAAGAGGATGGTGGAACGCAGGAGGAGGGCAACTTCAGCCTGCAGTCCACGGGGTTTACGTTTCAGATGAACCTGGGGCCACAGCTGCAACTACCGCTACTACTACTACTAGCGCTACATAGTGCAAATTAAAAAAAAGAAATTAATAAGTAATAATATAGGAGGGGGAACATACTGTATGCAATAAAGTTTTAAGATGTAGTATGCAAACTCAGTCGCAAAAGAACAGATGTTTGGGAACCTCGAAGTCCAGGGGAGTACGGTGAGGGGGGGTGGAGAAAAATGATAAAGAGATGGTTAGAAGGAAATTTTTGAGAAGGGGGCGGGGAGGAAGAAGATGAAAGGGAAGGTCAAAGGAAAAATGAGAGAGAGAGAGAGAGAGGAGTGGAGACGGATGAGAGAGGTTAGAGGAAGAAGGAAAAATTGGAGAGAGAGAGAAGGATGATAGAGGAAGAAAGAAAAATTGGAGAGAGAGAGAGAGAGAGGTGAATTTCAAAGAACGTGTTTCTCAGCTGTACAAAGGATGGTGTTACGTTCATGCGGCGGCGAAACACAGACAAAGGAAAGTAGATCCTTAGCCGTAAACCTGTACCCCAGGAAACCATTTACTACGCTGGGTGGTAACCATATAACCAAATTATGGCGCCTGGTGGTTCAGTGGGTAATTAAGGCGCTCCAGTCGGATTTGAGCCTATGTAGGTGTATGTCCAAGGGGTGGTTGGTGTTTATTGCTCACATAATGCCACTCAGGGTCCTACACTCCTCATGGGGCAACATCGGATTGGATGATGGATGGATGGATATATAAAAGGTATGGTAATAATCGTACTGAAGGGATTAATAGAGGAATGTATTACAGTGATTAAGATTAGGCTGTAGTCTTGAATAAAGAATGTATGGCCACTGCTGTGAATG
>NC_136993.1:1530596-1535596 GCF_032717465.1 Coenobita brevimanus | reverse complement strand
GAGGAGAGGAGAGGGAAGGTAAAGGAAGGGAGGGGAGGTGAGAAGAGGGAAGGTAATGGAAAGGAGGTGAGGGGAGGGGAAAGGAAGGGGTAGGAAAGATAGGGGAGAGAAAGCGAAGTAAATATAGGAGAAAAACGAGGAGAGGTGGGAAGGGAAGAGAAAGAGAGAGAGAGAGAGAGAAGGGGTGGAAAGGAAGGGAAATAAAAGGAAGAGAAGGGAAATGTGGAGGAGGAGGAAGGGAGAGAGAGGGGGGAAGGGGGAAGGAAGTAAGGGGAAGGGAAGTGGAAGTGCAAGGAGAAGAGAAATGGGGAGAGGGGAGAGGAGGTAAGGGAAGATAGAGAGAAGAGGGGAAAGAAAGAGAAGTAAAGAGAGGAGAGAGAGAGAGAGAGGGGGAAGGGATGGCATAGGAGTTAATATTAATACGAAGTTCCCAGCTGTATATGGGAGGGGGAGAGGGAGGGGGGAGAAGGGGAACTGGAGGGGAGAAACAATAGCTGAGGGAGACTATTAGAGAGAGTGAGGGGAGGAGGAAAGGAAAAAGGCTGGAAAAGAGAAAATGGAGAGAGAGAGAGAGAGAGATAGAGAGAGATAATACGCAAGGGAATGAAGATAGATTGGAGGTTGAGGGAAAATTAAACTGCGGAGGAGAGAGAGAGAGAGAGAGCAATGTTCTTGGTGCTACGCTGTCTGCTTCCCCTTGCTCTCTAACTCTTCCTCTCCCACTCTTTTTCCTCTCCTTCCCTCCTCTCCTCTCTTTTCCCTCTCTTTTTTTCACCTTACCTCTCCTTTCCTTCCCTTCTCTTTTCTTCATCGCTTCTCGTGTTCTGTTTTTCTCTTCTTTCCTCTCCTCTCCTCCCCTCACCTCTCCTCCCCTCCCCTCCCCTCCCCTCCCCTCCCCTCCCCTCCCCTCCTCTCATCTCCCCTCCTCTCATCTCCCCTCCTCTCATCTCCCCATTTTGTCTTCTTTCCTCCCATTATTCCATCTTCTCTACCTTTCTTCCATATGACACATCTTTCTCCACCTTCCCCCCGTCCTCCTCCTCTTCTCCTCACTTTCCTTCCTCCTCCTCCTCCTCCATCTCCTCCTCCTCCTCCTCCTCCATCTCCTCCTCCTCCTCCTCCTCCTCCTCCCTCCTCATCCCCCCGGAGTATAGTCTATCAGCCCCACACGTCCTTGCCAGATTTGTCCTCTCTCTCTCTCTCTCTCTCTCTTTTACTCATTTACTTTTCAGTTCACGTTGTCCTTCCCTCTCACTCCCTCTCATCCTAACTCTCTCTTTCGTCCTCCCTCTCTCCCTCCTTCTTCGCCCTCCCCCCCTCCCCTTCCTCCACCCCCTTCCTCTTCTCCACACTTCTCACCCCTTTCCCACCGTCCTCTTGTCCCTCCTCCCCCTCTGCCTTCCCCTTCCCATCCTTTCTCCCATCTTATCTTCCCTCCCCCTCCTGTCTTTGGGGTATAGGCTATCACCCCCTCTCTCTCTCTCTCCTCAGACTCACTTTATTCCCTCTCTTTCTCTCCATCTAGCAACTCCTGCCCTTTTCTCTCCACTCCTCCCTCTTCCCTCCTTTCCTTCATTAGCTTTCCCTTTCTCTCCTCCCTTTTTCTCTCTCCTTCCCTCCCTCCTACAGCCTTTCGTTTTCTCTTCTCTCCCTCCCACAGCCTCTCATCTTCCCTTCTTTCCATCTCTTTCCCACATTCTCTCCCTTTCTCTCCTTACCTCCCTCCCACCGCCTCTCTCTTTCTTTTCTTTCCTCCTTCCCTCCCTTACACATCCTCTCACTTTTCCTTCTCCTTTCCTCCTCCTCCTCCTCTTCCTCTCCTTCTGTCCCTCCCACAGCCTCTCACATTAACCTGTTTTTCTTCTTATTTCCTCCCTCCATCCTTTCTCTTCTCCTCTCCTTTTCTCCCTCCCTCCCTCTCCCCCTGTTCGTCTCTCCCTTTCCTCCTGCCATTCTCGCCCTTCCACAGACTTTTCTCTCCACTCCATTCCTCCTTCCTCTCTCCCTCCGTCTCTCCCTTTCCCTCCATCTCCGCCACCCACATCACTGCCACATTCCTGCCTGGCCACGCCTCTGCAGCCTCACATACCAGAGTTCACACACACACACCTCATTACACACACACACACACACACACACACACACACACACACACACACACACACACACACACACACACACACACACCTCATTACACACACACACACACACACACACACACACACACACACACACACACACACACACACACACACACACACACACACCTCATTACACACACACACACACACACACACACACACACACACACACACACACACACACACACACACACACACACCTACATTACACATAGACACGTAAATACACACACACACACACACACACACACTAATATACCTGTACCAGACACCTGTAATAAGCCGAGTACAGGTGTGTGGAGGTAGCCAGAATTAAATTACGAACACTATTAAAAAGAAAAAAGAAAAACGCAGTTGAAGGGATGAATATGTATTGCGTGAATTATCGTTGACAAAATTGAAGATAGGAGGGTAAATTTGACTAGTAACCAAGGAGATGCATCCTTAAAAATAAACGCTATTGAAGGGATGTATTTATATTGCGTTTATTATCGTCGACAAAATTGAGGTAAGAGGGTAAATTTGACTAGTAACCAAGGAGATGCATCCCTACCTCACAACCCCTTTTCCTTTTAGCTATCCAGTTGTATTCAGATTGGAGGGTAGATTTGACTAGTAACCAAGGAGACGGGTCCCTACCTCACAACCCCTTTTCACTTTAGCTATTTTGTATTCAGATTGGAGGGTAAATTTGACTAGTAACCAAGGAGACGATCCCTACCCCATACCTGGCAGTTATAACCCATTTTCATTTTGGCCAGGTGTAGTCAGATTGGAGGGTTAATTTGGCTAGTAACCAAGGAGACACATCCCTACCTCATACTCAGCAGTTTTTCACAACCCATTTTAACTCTATATACCCACGTGGAATCAGATTCGATGGTTAATTTTGTCTAGTAACCAAGGAGATTCATACCTTATACCTGAGACTGATCAAAATTAATACAACCACATTTTAGTACTGTTATGCAGGTCTCTCTCTCTCTCTCTCTCTCTCTCTCTCTCTCTCTTTCATTAGTGACGTTTCTTTAGATTATTTTAACTCTAACTTGGCCTAAAATTGCTGTCTCTCTCTCTCTCTCTCTCTCTCTCTCTCTCTCTCTCTCTCTCAATAGTGACGTGTTTCCTTAGATTATTTTTACTCTAACTTGGCCTAAAATTGCTCTCTCTCTCTCTCTCTCTCTCTCTCTCTCTCTCTCTCTCTCATATCGCCCCCTATTTCGCAGTCATTGGTGATTCTCCTCCGTAATATTCACCCTCTCCCGCCCTCTCTTTGGCAGTTGATATATAATTACACCCGCCTGGCTTGCTCTGGATTGGGTTAAGCCCCTTTGATTGCTGGCTTTTCCCTCGCTTGAATACGAGAGAGAAAAAAAAAATTATACTGAATTATTAAAAGATAACTTGGCACCGCAACAACGTGGTCATATATTGGAGAGAGAGAGAGAGAGAGAGAGAGAGAGAGAGAGAGAGAGAGAGAGAGAGAGAGGCAGACAGACAGACAGACAGACAGGGAACAACTTTAGGCCAAAATAGAGTGAATTATAAACAAACTCATCATTCTATAGATAGATAGATAAGAGAGAGAGAGAGAGAGCAATTTTAGGCCAAGTTAGAGTAAAAATAGTCTAAGGAAACACGTCACTATTGATAGCTGAGAGAGAGAGAGAGAGAGAGAGAGAGAGAGAGAGAGAGAGAGAGAGAATAAAATTAGAAGGACGGCCTCAGGGTGAAGTGGCTAAGGATAGATTGTAACTCTTGACCTTCCCCTCCCCCCTCCCCCCTTCTCTCTCTCCTCTTCCACCTCCCCTTCTCCCCCCCCTAACCCTCTCAGCCTCCCCCTACCCCTCCCCTCTGCCACCCCCTACCTCTCTGTCTCCCCCTACCTCTCTGTCTCCCCCTACCCCTCCCCTCTGCCACCCCCTACCTCTCCCCTCTGCCACCCCCTACCTCTCTGTCTCCCCCTACCCCTCCCCTCTGCCACCCCCTACCTCTCCCCTCTGCCACCCCCTACCTCTCTGTCTCCCCCTACCCCTCCCCTCTGCCACCCCTACCTCTCTGTCTCCCCCTACACTTCCCCTCCGCAACCCCCTACCCCTCTCTCTCCTCCTTCCTCCTCCCTTCTCCTCCCCTATTTGCCTCCTCTTCCATCTCCCCAAACCCTCTCCCTCTCGCCCACACCTAGCCCTCACCCCCTCCTCCTTCTCCCCTACCCCCTCCTCCTTCTCCCCTACCCCCTCTCCCATTTCTCGTCTCCCCTGTTTCATTTCTCTCTCTCTCTCTCTCTCTCTCTCTCTCTCTCTCTCTCTCTCTCTCTCTCTCTCTCTCTCTCTCTCTCTCATTCTTTCCATCTGTCACTCCTATTTTTAACAGCTTGATCCCTCCTTCCTTTCTTTCCTACCTCAGTTCCTCCCTCGTTCATCTTTCTTTAAACACACACACACACACACACACACACACACACACACACACACACACACACACACACACACACACACTCTTTCATTCATTGACCTTCCCCACTATTTTCATCTGTCTTACTCATCCTACTTATTCCCTTCCACTCTTTCCCATCGCTTCTCTCTCTCTCCCTCTCTCTCTCTCTCTCTCTCTCTCTCTCTCTCTCTCTCTCTCTCTCTTTATCTATACCTATAGCCCGACGCCCTAATCCCGCAAAGGGTGACCGCAGACAAAACGCCCCCACGTCGCACTGTCACCCACCATTTGACTGCCCTCCCTGGAACTCATTCCCCCATCTCGCATATACCTCAACTCCATCCCTCCACCTCATCCTCGGTCTCCCCCTCCCTCTCCCTGCCGTCTCCCATGTACATTTCTATACCAGTCTTAATAATTGGC